>NC_043005.1:50905619-50920619 GCF_006345805.1 Octopus sinensis | reverse complement strand
CCAAACCACCGCTGAAATAATTGTCCACTCATTCCTCTAATTGCTCTTAGGAATGCTACGGACGTTTCAACTCTAAACATCTTCCTCTTACTTTGAGGATAAGGAAGAAGGTCACGATCGGGGAAATTTCTATGCCGTCTATCGATTTTTTAGAAATTACCCGGCTATCAAAATTTCCTTCGAGTAACACCCGAATAATGGTCTCGTAGATTCATTGTGACGCCTTTGCACATGGATCTGCTAAATCAGGAATTTAGGGTTACGTAGGGATTTAGGGTTACATAAACAAGCTAGCAACAACAAAGTACAAAAATCCCTGATCATGTGATCATGGGGTATGCGCGCGCGCACACACAAAGTCACACAGAATCGCATACAGACTCACATATGCATACATACTAATTAACTTACATACAAACATCTATCAATCAGTCCCGACCCTACCATCACCAAACTACAACGCATTCTCTTTCGCTTCTTGTGGAAAGGATGAGTCCCGATGGTCAGGCGATCCATTTGCTGTCAACCCCCGCTAAAAGGAGGGCTGGGCATGCCGTGGTTGATGATGCGCAGACACGCGCTGAGACTGCGACATCTCTGGCTCTATGTAGACGACGGTGAACAGGTGTGGTCGCCGTTTGTGAGGCACGCTTTCCCGCAGCTCGTCTCCATGACCGAACTGCAGTCGTGGATCAAAAAGAGGCCGAGGAAGGGCGATTGGCACCGCGAGTGTCGCGTTGCTCTCAAGCAACTCTGCCGTCCCGGGTCGACCTTGAGTGACTTCAACACAACCAAAGCATTCTATAGGGGATTAGTGGAGGGGAGGTACGACGACGAGCTCGGGGCGAACCTGGACGTCGACGAGGAGTACCTGACCCGCCTGTTCAGGACGACTTTCGGGCCAGGGCCCATGGACAACTTCCAGAGATCCCTGGCCTGGCAGTGCTACCGAGAAGCGCTACCCGTTCGGGATAAGCTCTACAGACACGGCTCAAGAAACACGGGGCCGACCTGCCCGAGATGCGGTCAGAGCGACGAAACCGTTCTGCACGCACTCGTGCAGTGTCCAACAATTTCCGACCTGTGGGCTTATGTCGAACAACTGCTGTCACGTGTGGGACGAGTCGATTTATCAGCCGAGTCTATCGTCAATATTGTCACGCCTCCTTCCTTCAAACGGGAAGGAAGAGCTATTTTCATCATCCTTGTGGCTATGGCGAAAGAATGTATCTGGTGGACGCGTCTGAAAGGATTGGAGACAACCACTTTCCTCTCTGGTCAATCTCTCATCAACTTCTTCAAGTACCACTTGAAAAGGAAAGTGAGAGTAGAGAGGCAAGTTTTGTCTAGCGAATGTTTTAAAAAAAGATGGGTGAATGTAGCAAGGATGGCACGTATGAATGACGAATCCACCTTGAGCATAATCCTATGAACCCAGAAATTGAAAACAGAGGGTTACCCACTTGCAAACAAATGTGGTAACATATAACAATATTGACCAAGGTTACCGTGGTCTTTTTCGTAGGCTTTTCTTCCCACGGATAAACCTTACTTGCTTTCCCCTTTACACCATATATCATAACACTGTGATACACGATCCCTATTGATCGTTCTTTTTTTTTTTCCTCTTCCCCTTTTTTTCCCCTTTTTCTTCTTTTTTCATTTCTCTTTCCTTTTGTTCCTTTTCCTTTTCTTTTTTTCTTTTTATTCTTTTTATTTTATTCAATTTTTTTTTTGTTTTTGTTCTTTTCTTCCCTTTTACGATCCCTCTTGATCGAAAACCTACGCCACCCCCTTTTTTTCTTTTGTTTTTTGTTCTCTTCATCCCCCAAAAGAAAAGCTCTACCTTGTAACTTGTCCCATCTGTGTGCAGCCCTGTGTGGCCAATAAAGAAACTTATCTATCTACCCATCTATCTATCTATCTATCTATCTATCTATCTATCTATCTATCTATCTATCTATCTATCTATCTATCTACCTATCTATATGTCTATTTCTCAGTCTGTCTGTATGTATGTCTATATGTATGTCTGTATGGAGTAAAGAAATACATAATTAGTAATGAAATATATGTATGTCTGTATGTCTGTCATCTGTCTATCTGTCTGTCTGTTTGTTTGACTATCTCTCTATCTATCCATCCATCCGTTCATCTTATTTATCTATCTGTATGTCTGTCTGTCTGTCCGTCCGCCCGTCTGTTTGCCTGCTTGTTTATCTATCTATCTATATCTATCTATCTATCTATCTATCTATCTATCTATCTATCTATCTATCTATCTATCCGTCTGTATGTATGTATATCTGTCCGTCCGTCCGTCCGTCTGTCTGTTTGTTTCTATCTACCTATCTATTTATCACTATTCTTTTTTGCCTGTTTATACAAATCGCTGCATAGAGAAAACGCCAACAAAGAATATTATTTATACGGATGCCAAGACACGCACGTGTGAACCTATTAGAGCACATACACACGTAAACACAAACATACACACAAGCATTTTTACACATATTCTTACAGGCATAATCACAGACATACAAACACACACAAATATAGACTCATTTATTCTCTAAAATCAATAAATAATCAATCGTAAACTATTTCTTAAGAGAAGTAAAATGTAGAATAAACTTGTCCAGTGTGTAATCTTTTGTTTTTAGTTACATTGATATTAGAGACAGAAGATTTCCCAGATATTTCAAAATGATACAGTCTTTCTCCAGTGCAACTACGTTTGTGGTTAACAAACCTGGAACACAAATTGTAAATAAAAAAATTCCCCACATACAAGCGTCGGCGTGGCTGTGTGATAAGATGTTTGAAGTTTGCTTCTCAGTTACTTGCTCCAATTACATGCTTCTGGGTTCCGTCCCACAGTATGATACCTTGGATTTGGTGGACAGAACCTGGAAAAAGCCCGTCGTGTATGTATGTCTCTCTCTATATATATATACTAGCAAACGTCGCCGTCTGTTGGACGGTTTGTATGGGGTTAACTTTGACAGTGTTAAGTTGTGGAAATATTTGGTGATTGTATGGGGTTGTTACTTTTGGTTAGGGTGAATGCGATCTTTTGATGAAAGAAGTATTTGTTATTTTACTTATTCGGCAGTGCGCTGTGAACTTATCAAACGGACTACTAAAAGTTAAGGGTGTTTCAACGACATAACTTAAAATGAAAGACTTGGAATGAAACATGACAGCAATTTAGAAGCACTTAAATTATTGTATAGAAGTAACTGAATTGGGATTTAAAAAAAAATCTGATCTAATAATGTTGATCTGTTCAGCTTGTTTAATGAAAGAATACCGAACCTTGATCGATTAATTTTAGCAGCTGTAAAACCTTGTGGAGAATGTATTACAAAGAATCCGACAAGTCTGCCTATTATGTAGTTTGAATGAGAAGCTGTAACTAAAGATTACGATTATTAACCCCAAGATTTTACGCGTTTTAATAGCAATCATTTTTTTCTCTTTTTTTTTTTTGCTTAATCAAAATGGTTGCTTTTCCTCGTAGTTTTTCATGTCAGCTGTAAAGGTGAACAAAGAAATCACTTGGACGGTGTTAAGTAGTGGAGATGTTTGGTGATTGTATGTGGTGGTTACTTTTGACTGTTTCTTCTCAATAATGATAACTGATTTATAACGAATCTTAGTAATCGGACATCATAAATGACCTTAAACTTCTTGCACTCAAGCATACCTCATGTTGACATCTATACGCCAGAGTGAACGCTGTTTTATCTCCAAAGTGAAATATAAACAATTGTGAAATATAAACAATTGACAGTTCACAGCATGTGAAATATAAACAATTGACAGTTCTTTCACTATTGTATTTGACGACTGTTGCTTTAAGTATTTTATTTCGATTTTCAATGACGTAGTGGTAAGAACAACGAGATACGCAACGGTAGTTTCGAATAAAAATAAAAATAGAAGTTTTAATCATCCGATGGACACAAAAATAGCGATTCTCAGTTTGAAACTGACAATTTTGAAAATCTTTTTAGATTACGGAACATGCCGCTCTCTCAATGTATCCATGTTTAAAATTTCAGCGCGATAGGATGAAAAAGACTCGCGTTATAAGCGCACAAACAGACAGACAGAACGGGATTTTTATATTAAATAGATTATATATATATATTATGTATATATTGTATGTATATGTGTGTGCGTATGTGTGTCCGCCATCAGCGCTTGACAACTGGTGTCGGTTTGTTTATGTCCCCGTAACATAGCGGTTCGATAAACGAGAACAAGAGAATAAGTAGCAGGCTTAAAAAGAAGATAAGTACTGGGAGTACTGTGACCCCACCATGGGGTCACAATGACCCCACCATGGGGTCACAATGACTGAAACAAGTAAGCTATAATAGATAAAACAAGAAACAATATATTCCCACCTTTTTCACAATGGTAGAATATTTTTTCTAATGCGCATTTGTTTTTCTGTGCATGAAGACGTCACCTTTCGACGAGAATCTTTTCCCACAAATTGCACAGAGTTATTCAGCCTACCGGTAATGATCTTTCTTCAGTAGATGTATCTTTGCAATATGTGTCCGGGTTTCTCACAGCTGTATTGCCATCCGTCCTACTGATAGGTCATTTTAACTTTAAGAGACAGGAAACTCCCATAGACACATGCTTCACAATCTCCTTTAACAAATTCCAAGGTCACACCTAGAAGGTGGCAGTTGGAGGTTAGCATGTAGTTTACTGTGTGAAAAAAAAATTGTAAGAAAATTCTCCCGTAAATTGCGAAAGATACCGAGAGTGAGTGACAACAGCGACATCCCATAATTTCATGCAAACAATGTATGCGATATAACCTATGTATAGTACGTAGATAAATTTCATATAACAGGAAATCTGTTCATATATTTTACATAAGATGAAAACAAGTATACTTCTCTGTGTAGTTCATTGTTGGGTAAATTACATTGGAACGGTGTACCTCAGCTGCTATTTCTGAAATACATAACACTAAGGAGGTACTATACATATAGGTGCCTGTGGACGTGGCATAATGAGTGATTTCTTTGTTCTTTTTATATTCTGGGATATCCATGTCGTCATTTCCGGTTGCTTTCGCAATTTGCATTCACTTCTTTTTACGACCGTAAACTGCATGTTACTGTATATTAACTCAGTAGGAAGGGTTGTGCCTCTCTCTCTCTCTCTCTCTCTCTCTGTCTATCTGTCTCTCTCTCTCTCTCTCTCTCTCTCTCTCTCTCTCTCTTATGAACAACAATATGTTAGTTAGTGATATATTTAAAGCCAGAGCAATCATTACGTCAATACTGAAGGTGCAAAATCTAAGAACATCGATTAGTACGAAGGTGTTAACGGAGATATGTTGACTTATGTTTTGGTAATTTTGTTTTAAGTTTTCCCAGACTTTTGAATAGTTTCTGTTTCTAAGGATTTTAACATTCTGTTTCAAATAACGCATTTTACTATGATTCTCCTTCAAGAATTTGTCCTTTAATTAAAAGACATTTGTCTCCGGGTTAGCGCTGAGAGATCTATCTAACTGTCTGTTTGTCTACCTGTCTACCTAACCCCTTCTCGTATGGAGCTCCTCATAATCGTCATTTGGTAATTTTGACGCATCAATTATAAGCGGTGATAATTTTCAATAAATAAAGAATCTGTTATATTATATTCAGTATACCTGCATTTGTCTTTGATTATTAAAATACATGCTACTGGATATCTATCTATCTATCTATCTATCTATCTATCTATCTATCTATCTATCTATCTATCTATCTGTCTGTCTGTCTGTCTGTCTGTCTGTCTGTCTGTCTGTCTGCCTGCATGCCTGCCTGCCTGCCTGCCTGTCTGTAAACATATGTGAATTCTGTGTAAATTGAGCAATGGTGGTGACTGAAATTTTAAGCCTTTACCGTATATTGACTATAGAAAATAGTCTAATATTAGGGAATATAAACCCCCATGAAGGGAAAAAAAAAACGGGCATTAGTACGCGTGGCAATCGAACGCACTCCTTTGACTTTCGCACTAAGTGTGCTCACCAGTCGGTTCCTACATACACTAATGCCCACTTTTTTCTACTACAAGGCTTTATATGCCCTAATATTAGACTAATTTCCATAGTCAAAATACACCGAAGGCCTATAATTCTATTCACGATATATATGATTAGAAAAAGATTTTTCTGAAGTTATTAAATATTCATAAAATTTCTTTTATATAACAGAATGTCACTGAATTTTGTGGAAGAAATTTGAATATAGTACTTAATGTCAAGGGAGTATTTTGGGCGTAAGCGCTTTCCTTTTTCAGCTTCTCAAATACATGCGTTCTAATGCATAAAGAGAATTTTTTTTTGTTTTGTAATGGTATTAACTATTTCTGGTATTCACTTCCATTTCTTGAATCTTTTGGTTGTTCCTTGCTCAATTATTTCATATGTCCTACAACGACGGTCTCTACCATTTGTTACTTCTATTATCTCTTTCTTCAATGTGAATCTCGCCTTTGTTCAAAGTCTCTTGAGATTTGGTGGTTGTCTTCAGCTGTTGTTGATTTGTGATTTTTAAAAATTATTTGTCCGAGATATAATGACTGATGTAGAATTGAGAAGTATTGATTTTAATTAGTTAATAATAAAAAAAAGAATTAATATTGTACCACATGACTCAAAATACGCAGTATTGTTTAATCGATTTCAACCAACTTTACCCATTGATTTCGCAGTGGGTATTAGATTACAGAGTGGTTAAGCAACACCACGTGCTTTTAAAAGAGGGTAAGTATGGAAAAAATATGGTGAAATTTTTAAGAATCACCAATTCTGTACCATGTCTGCCAACCTACGCAGTGTGTCTAGATTCGTAACCAAGTGGTGAAAAACGAACTACTTAAATACACAGCTAAGCATACGAGCTACATTGTGTGAAGAGAAAATATATTAGCACGTAGTAAATAGCTGTAACGTGAAATGATAATGAGCTACATTGATGCAATAGTGGCAATTCCAGACATATTATTTTAATTCACCTTACCTACTCTCTTTTACTCTTTTACTTGTTTCAGTTATTTGACTGCGGCCATGCTGGAGCACCGCCTTTAGTCGACCAAATCGACCCCAGAACTTATTCTTTGTAAGCCTAATACTTATTCTATCAGTCTCTTTTGCCGAACCGCTAAGTTACGGGGACCTAAACACACCAGCATCGGTTGTCAAGTGATGTTGGGGGGGGGGGGGTACAAACACAGACACACCAACACACACACACATATATATATATACATATACATATATACGACGGGCTTCTTTCGGTTTCCGTCTACCAAATCCACTCACAAGGCTTTGGTCGGTCCGAGGCTATGGTAGAAGACACTTGCCCAAGGTGCCACGCAGTGGGATTGAACCCGGAACCATGTGGTTGGTAAGCAAGCTACTTACCACACAACCACTCCTGCACCTAATCAGAATATCAGTGAATTCTTTTTAGACAAAATGTTTATCATTTCAAAAATATTTTAAAGATCTTTGGATATCTTGGGATGATTCTATGCTGAAGATGTCTACTAATATCGAAACGTGTCTGGGGTTGTCTCCATAACGATCAAATATCAGCGTTCAACTCTGCCACACATCCACATTTAAACTGATTCTCTCTTGACATTAATTATCATTAACGTAACAAACTTTCTTTGTCATTACCAAAGCAATTTCAGTTTATGAAAAAATTATATTTTTCATGCAAAAAGCGCCCTCAGGGAGAAATATTCCAATGTCATTACTCACATTGACATATTTCCTTGAGCAACTCTTCTTCTTCTTCTTCTTCTTCTTCTTCTTCTTCTTCTTTTCTTCTTCTTCTTCTTTTCTTCTTCTTCTTCTTCTTCTTCTTCTTCTTCTTCGTCTTCTTCTTCTCTTCTTCTTCTCTTCTTCTTTTCTCTTCTTCTTCTCTTCTTCTTCTTCTTATTCTTTTTCAGATTTGCACCAACCACCACCACCACCATCATGTCCTCCTCCTCCTCCCCACTCTCTCTCTCTCTCGTTGTTTCCTTTTTGCTTCTTCATATTTTTCATCCAAACTACCACTACTATTATTACTACTACTACTACTACTACTACTACCATCACTGCCACCATAAACCTCCACAAACCATCACCAACAGCAGCACCACCATCGCCGCCGCCACGACAACCACGACCACCACTACTACTACTACTACTACTACTACTACTACTACTACTACTACTACTACTACTACTACTACGGTATCGCTGCTACTTCAGCAGCAAAGGGGGACATTTTGCTACGGAAGTTATAATTTTCTTCATTACTATTAATTATTTTTAGCGGTAGTAGAAATAGTTGTAATAGCAGCGATAGCAGCCGTAGTCGTAAGAGGAAGTGGTGGTGATGGTGGTGTTAGCGGTAGTGAGCGTTGTCATCGTTATTATCATTTCAATAAGGTGTTGTTGTCAGCGCTTGCGCTTTGGCTGTTATTGCTGTTGTTGTGGTTGTTGTATTTGCAATTTGCTTCAGAAGTTACAGCAAGGATAAAAACGAACGAACGGAGCAAGACACACATACACACACATATATACATACAAACGTGTATAGACTCACACACACACACACACACACACACACACATACGCATACAAACACACACAAACACACACATAAAAACACACACACATACACATTCTCACATACAAATACACACACAAACGTAGACACACACACACACATTCTCACACACACACATACAAACACACACAAACACACACATACAAACACACACACACATACACATTCTCACATGCAAATACACACACAAACGTACAGACACACACACACAAACACACACACACGTACAAATACACACAAACACACGCATACAAACACACACACATACACATTCTCACATACAAATACACACACAAACGCACAGACACACACACATACATTCTCACACACAAACACGCACACACACATACAAATACACACAAACACACACATACAAACACCACATACAAACACACACACACATACACATTCTCACATACAAATCCACACACAAACGTACAGACACACACACATACATTCTCACACACAAACACGCACACACACACATACAAACACACACAAACACACACATACAAACACACACACACATACACATTCTCACATTCAAATCCACACAAACGTACAGACACACACACATACATTCTCACACACAAACACGCACACACACACATACAAATACACACAAACACACATACAAACACACACAAATACACATTCTCACACACACACACACAAACGCACACACACACACACACACACACACACACACACACACACACACACACACTAAAAGTAAACAGCATTTTATAATGAAACGAACAAGCAGAAATAGAAACAAAGAGAAAATAAAGAAAAAGAAACAAAACTGAAAGAATGAAGAAAAGAACGATTGTATGGAATAGCCATACCAAAGTTGCACTAAAATTCTTATATGAAGGAATTTCTACAGTGTTGCACTTTTCCAAGAACAGCAACAACATATTTTCATACATTTTCTGTTTTATAAAATTCTTGCACATGAGAAGTAATGGTTTAAAATGTTGATACAAGGCCACCAAATTTGACTCCAGCACTTCAATTGGTACTCATTCTATTGACCCCCTAAAAGATGAAAGGCAAAGTCGACCAAGGTGGAATTTGAACTCAGTACATGTAGACGGACGAAATGCCGCTAAGCACGTTTGCTCGGCGTTTCTAACAACACTTACACATATAAATAATCCTTTATACTATATACACATGACCTGAAATTTGGGTGAGGGATAAGTTGATTATATCGGCCCCCAACACTCAACTGGTACTTATTTTATTGACCTCCTACCCTCAAAAAAAAATGTAAGGCGAAGTGGAGCTCGCCAGAATTTGAACTCAGAACGTAAGGGCGGACGAAATGCCGCAAAGTGTAGTGCGCGGCGTTTCTAACGATCTGTCAACTTGCCCCATTACATACATATAAGAAATAATCACATGAAATTTGTGGGGAGGGGGCCAGTCGATTAGATCAAACCCAGTACGTGACTGGTACTAAATTTATCGACCCCGAAAAGGTGGAAGGCAAAGTCGACCTCGGCGGAATTTGGACTTAGAACGTAAAGACAAACGAAATACCTATTTCTTTACTGCCCACAAGGGGCTACACACAGAGGGGACAAACAAGGACAGACAAACGGATTAAGTCGATTATATTGACCCCAGTGCGTAACTGGTACTTATTTATCGACCCCGAAAGAGATGAAAGGCAAAGTGACCCGGGGAATTCGAACTCAGAAAAGTAGCAGCAGACGAAATACTATTCTTTACTACCACAAGGGGCTAAACACAGAGAGGACAAACAAGGACAGACAAACGGATTAAGTCGATTATATCGACCCCGGAAAGATGAAAGGCAAAGTCGACCTCGGCGGAATTCGAACTCAGAACGTAACGGCAGATCAAATACGGCTACGCATTTCGCCCGGCGTGGTAACGTTTCTGCCAGCTCGCCGCCTTAATAATCGCATAAAATAAAGCGATAAATATATACGTGTGTTTGTGTGGAGGTGTATGTATGTATGTATGTATGTATGTATGTATTTATGTATATATAGGTGTGTATTTGTGTGTATGTATATGTGTGCATATATATATGTTGAGGTGCGTGGCATAGTGGTTAAGTTATTGCACTCATGATCATAAGATCGTGCTTTCGATTCCTGGATCGGGCGATGTGTTGTGTTCTTAAGTATAACACTTTATTTCACGTTGCTCCTGTCCATTTAGCTAACAAAAATGAGTAACCCTTTGGCGGAACGATGTCTCGTCCAATGGGAATATAAACCACACAGAATCTGGTAAAATAGATGAGACTGTTGCGGAAAGACTTTTCATCCCGCCATTTATTTTTTTTTGCTTTCATGTATGTACATTCATATACACACATACATACTCATATACATATACAAATGCAAACAAACATCCATCCATCCATGCGTACATGCACACTCACTCATATAATACATAAGTGTGTTCTTAGTTGTTTAAAGCTAAATCAATGCAAGTTATAAGATATAATACATATCGATACTTTGTACTTATAACTTATGTTTCAATATTTCGGAGTTAGGAAATCTTCGGAGAAATTGTGCCGTGAACTGACGTTTCTGCTTTGTAGTGTGTGTATATGAATAGTTGTATGTATATACACGCATGTACACACACACACAGACACACATTTCTATGTACGTATGCATGTATATATGTATTTATGTATATATAAGCAATTTCATAATTTTTCAAAGTAGAATTTTAGGAGTCAAACTGTCAAGTTCATATAGTTATGATAATTTATTAATCACAACGTCTGATTTGTAACACCTATTTCCACTCTTTAATCCATTTAGCAGGATGTATGTTTTCTATTTGATGTGGTTTATGTATTTCATCAAACAACAGAAGCTAGAAAGTCTGTATTGATAATCTGAACACATAAACAATATTGACATAACAAACGGAGCAGAATCAACTGAAAGTAAACAGCAGCCATTTTGAGAAAATTAAATGACGTCATTGTGAAACTTTGACACGACTTTTACTGCAGAGTTTAACCATCCTTGATCAATTGCTTAAAATATTTTATTTCAGTATATTCAACGTAATACCATATTCTTATTGGATGTCATGAAAGACAAAGAACAGCAAACCTGTTTAAGCGATATTTACATGAACTTCAGAACGGACACAATTGAAAATATACGTCAGACATTTTGAAACCAAGTCATACTGAAAATGTGACACGATATATATATATATATATATATATGTATATATATATAAGAAGGTGAATGAATTATCCTAGTATGGATAATTCGGTTAACCGATACCTGGGTAGCAAATTCACGTCAGAAAACACGGTTGAAGCTATATGCCAAGGGCAGGTGTTCTCGTGTGTAAATTTGTGTTTTTTTGTTTTTTTTTACTGTGGACATCATTACTGTGGACATCATGTGAGCAGTCATCTAAAAGTTTTTGCTCTTCATGGTGCTGACATAAGTTCCTTGTCTTTCCTGATGAGATGGCGGCATAATGCACTCTTTATTCCCTCGGAATTAGGAATATGCAGCCTTCGAAACATGTGTCGAGAGTAAAGGAATTTTATTAAAATCGTCGTTCGACTCCATTCTTTCATTTATATTATAATATATATATATATATATATATATATATATATATATATATATATATATATATATATATATATATATATATATACACACACACATACTTTATTTTCTCTTGTTTCTTTCTTTCTGTGTTCCTTTCTGTGGAAGAGCGTAGGCTCGAAATGTTAAAGACTTTTTCACTTCCCGAACTTCCAAGTAAGTTTTATCTTAATTCTGATACGCACTCTATACGACCTTTTTACTCTTTAGTTTTTGTCTCTTTCTCTCTCTCTTATTCTTTTACCTTATTTTCTCTCACAATTCTATCTGTAACTCTCTCTCCTTCACTCCTCCTCCTTTGCTCACGTGGCTCCCACGTGACCATCGGCCATCTTTCTTTCTTCTCCTAACTTGTGTTTCTTTCTTTCTCTCCGTTGTAGCTGGAACAAGGAAGACGTGTTCTTGTCTGTCTCTTGTCCATGCTTGATTTACACTTTCGCCACCACAACCTCGTTTAGGCTAAGCAGCCCTTTCTGTCTGTTTTTACTGTCCTGTTTGTATTACCAATTTTGACCGTACGCAAAATCCCAATTTGTATATAATTTGCTTTGCAGGAGCAACTGTTTTATCAAAAGCGAATGTTGTTGTTAAATGCTCGAAATACGTGAGTAGAAAAACAGCCAACAACTGATGAAGGGTAGTTTTTCATGTTGTTTGTCTTGTTTTTCATTTATGTCTTGCGTTGTTCGAAAAATAGTTCATATTCCATATACTCGTACTTCATGACGTCCTGTACCCATATATGTGTATATATATATATATATAGATAAATGAAAGAATGGAGTCGAACGACGATTTAACAAAATTCCTTTATTCTCGACATATGTTTCGAAGACTGCATATTCTTAATTCCGAAGGAATAAAGGGTGTATTATGCCGTCTTCTCTTCAGGAAAGACAAGGAACTTATGTCAGCATCATGACGAACAAAAACTTTTAGATGACTGCCCACACGGAGTCCATAGTCCTTTATCACTATGGACTCCGTGTGGGCAGTCATCTAAAAGTTTTTGTTCGTCATGATGCTGACATACGTTCCTTGTCTTTCCTGATGAGAAGACGGCATAATGCACCCTTTATTCCTTCGGATTAAGAATATGCATTCTTGGAAACATATGTCGAGAATAAAGGAATTTTGTAAATCGTCGTTCGACTCCATTCTTTCATTTATCTATAGTAAAAAAACACACAAATTTCCACACAAAAGCACGTGATTTCTGCCCTTGGCATGTAGCTTCAACCGTGCTTTCTGACGTAAATTTGCTACCCAGGTATCGGTTAACCGAATTATCCATACTAGGATAATTCATTCAGCTACTTAAACATATATATATATATATATATATATATATATACATATATACACAATATAAGAGAGTGCCCATTATGTGGTCGACTCTTGCGCTAAAAATAGATCCGCTATGGTCTCAACCATAAGGGTGAAAAGATTGGATATTAATTTAATAATACCATCAATTTAACACCAAGTGGTGTTAAATTGATGGTATTATTAAATTAATATCCAATTTTTTCACTCTTATTTTTTTATGCAGTATTTTTTCACCCTTATTTTTTTATGCAGTATTTGTTTCCGGTAATGTTGGCGCGCTATAACGAGGGCATTCGAATCATAACTGCGAATATAATTGACTGAACCACACGTGTGTTTGACCTTATGTTAAAATCTGGCATGGGGTTCAGTAAATTGTAAAGTAAATTCAGTAAAGACAAATTCTACTGAAGAGCTACAGATATATTATGTAAGTAAAATTGCATAATCCATTAATAGCGAAACAATTGTCTATAATTAATCTACATTTTTGTTATTTTTCATTTGTCCTGCTCATTTACGTTCATAGTTGTGCTGATTCTCCTTGGAAACAATTCTTAGTGGTTGAGACCATAGCGGATCTATTTTTAGCGCAAGAGTCGACCACATTGTGGACAGTCTCTTATATTGTGTATTAATTTTTACTGCATCCCTGGTTTTTTTATGCGCTAATCCACTTGGTGTTAAATTGATGGTATTATTAAATTGATATCCAATTTGTTCACCCTTATTTTTGATTTATATATATATATTATATATATATATATATATATATACTTATAGATGTAAGTATGTACATATACGTGTATATATATGCATATGTATATATATTATATATATTATTATATGATTGAACGCCACGCATCCTCTTCCAAGTAAGTTTTATCTATCTATCTATCTATCTATCTATCTATCTATCTATCTATTTATCTCTCTCTCTCTCTCTCTCTCTCTCTCTCTAAATATATATATAGATATATATATATATATATATATTATATATATATATATATATATATATATATATATATATTACATATACTATTTACTTGTTTAAGGGTTGTTGAGTAAACTGCGAAATTAACTATAACGGTTCAAATACTAAGAAATTTCTCTAGAATCTGAGTATGCCATGAGGCTTCCAGATATGAGTTCTACTCACGTGTCAAGTTTCATCAAAATCGATAAAACGATGAAGGAGGAGTTAGATAACAACTCCACAAAGACACCCACAGACAGAGTTACCCACATATGTAGTATATATATATATATATATATATATATGAATATGCGGTGCCCCCATGGCCACAGCTAGTGAGCCGAACTAGATAAAATAAAATATATATATATATATATATATATAGGCGCAGGAGTGGCTG
>NC_043005.1:50893885-50905519 GCF_006345805.1 Octopus sinensis | reverse complement strand
GTGTATGTATGCATACATACTTATGTTCACATAGATACATATATCCACATACTACGCATTTGTATTCATATATATATATATATATATCATATACATAATGCGTATATATAATATATATATATATAATATATATCTATATATATATACATATATGCTGTATATATCATTCATTTATATACTGTTTTGTCAGAGACCATGGGGAAGAAGTGCTCGTGAGATTCTTTTTTTAGGGTCTCGGAGACTAGTAGAAAAAAGAGAAAAATGTATCCTTCATCCAGAAAACCGGCCCTAACTTTTACACCAGAGCGACCTCAGAATGTAAAAAGCTGAACAAATACCTGCAAGATATTTCGTATCACGCCCTAACAATTACGTCAATCCAGTATCCTGGTTTGATATTTATTTTATCGAAACCGAAGAGAAAAGAAATGGGAAGTTCACCTCGACGGGATTCGAACTCGGAACGTAAAGAGCTGGAAACGATTAGCGCAAAGCATTTTAACATTAATGTTTTAATGATTTTGCTAACACATACATGCATATGTAACTAAGTTAATACACACACACACACACACACACACACGCACACACACACACACCACACACATACACACACAGCATGCATACATACATGCATACATATATACATACATGCGTACAATATATACATATGTACATACATAATGCATACGTACATACATACATACATGCATACATACATGCGTACATGCATATATATATATATTTATATATATGATTGATTGATTTTAGTTTCAGCTCATGAGCTGTGGCCTGCTGGGGGCACCGATATATATATATATATATATATATATATATATTATATATATATTCACTATTATGTACATACTACCTACATCGTAGATAGATGTATACATACATACATGCATCCATGCATGCATACATACATACATACATACATATCTTACATACATACATACGTACATATGTACATACATAATGCATACGTACATACATACATACTGCATACATACATGCGTACATGCATATATATATATATTTATATATATGATTGATTGATTTTAGTTTCAGCTCATGAGCTGTGGCCTGCTGGGGGCACCGATATATATATATATATATATATATATATATATTATATATATATTCACTATTATGTACATACTACCTACATCGTAGATAGATGTATACATACATACATGCATGCATGCATGCATACATACATACATACATACATATATACATACATACATACGTACATATGTACATACATCCATATATACATACATGCATACATACATATACATACTTGCATGCATACATACATACATCCGTACACACATACATATTTGGTTTCAAATTTTGGCACAGAGTCAGCGGTATTTGAGCGGAGAGGAAAGTTGATTATATCGACTCCAGTACTCGACTGGTACTTTATTTATCGACCCCGAAAGGGATGAAAGGCAAAGTCGACGTCGGCGGAATTTGAGCTCAGAACGTAATGACGGACGATATACCGCTAAGCATTTTTGTCCGGCGTGCTTAACGTTTCTCCAAGCTCACCTCCACCACACGCATACATACACATACTCACAAACATACATGCAAAAGAAAAAAGAATATGCTACCATATTGTAAGACATGCCACAGCACAGTAGCATCACATTCTCCGCGAACACATGTCACTCCACTAATGGAAAAAAAAAAAAATAGGATTCTTTCGTCGAGTTTGCGACCACCACCACCACCATCACCATCATCAACACAACTAGCACCGCCGTCGCTGCTACTTTTTACTGCTACCTTCTCCGACAACCTCCACCACCAACGAGTACGTTGTCGTCGGCATCTTGCCGCTACCTGTCAATAGAGACACACATGCCGTCTTCACCAACTTCATTCTCAGCACCGCTACCATCGCCTCTGTCTCAATTATTGTTGATATCATTCTTGTTGTTGTTGTTGTTGTTGTTGGAGTTGTTGCTGTCATAGTTTGTCGCCATGCTGTTCTCACTGTTGTTGTTTTTTGGTTGTTTGTTTAAATTTATCGTTTTGATCAGAAATGTAATGATAATGAAAATGATGTCGTTGATGACGTTGCCGACGACAACGACGGCGAAAAAGATGAGGACGAGATTAAGAGTTCCGGTTCTGATAATTCCGTTGCTGTAGTTATGATACATATATACATACATACATGATACATGTATACATACACACATGATACATATATACATACACACATGATACATATATACATGATAATACATACATACATGTTACATATATACATATATACATATATACAAGATCCATATATACATACATACATGATACATACATACATACACACATGTTACATATATACATATATACAAGATACATATATACATATATACAAGATACATATATACATACATACATGATACATACATACATACACACATGTTACATATATACATATATACAAGATACATATATACATATATACATGATACATATATACACACACACATGATACATATATATACATGATACATGTATACATACACACATGATACATATATACATATATACATGATACATATTATACATGATACATATACACATGATACATATATACATATATACACGATACATATATACATGATACATGTATACATACACACATGATACATATATACATAATACATGATTCATATATATACATACACACATGTTACATATATACATATATACATGTATACATGATACATATATACATACATACATGATACATATATACATACACACATGATACATCTATTAATGAACGTATATACCTGATATATTATACATACCCACACATGATACATTATACATACATGATACATATATACCTGATACATATTACATGATACATATATACATGATACATATATTACACGATACATATATACATACACACGATACATATATACATGATATATATATACATACACACATGATACATATTACATACATGATACATATATACATGATACATATATACATGATACATATATACATGATACATATATACATACACACATGATACATATATACATACATACATGATACATATATACATGATACATATATATACATACACACATGTTACATATATACATATATACATGTATACATGATACATATATACATACATACATGATACATATATACATACACACATGATACATATATACATGATACGTATATACATGATATATTATACATACACACATGATACATATATACATACATGATACATATATACATGATACATATATACATGATACATATATACATGATACATATATACACGATACATATATACATACACACATGATACATATATACATGATATATTATACATACACACATGATACATATATACATACATGATACATATATACATGATACATATATACATGATACATATATACATGATACATATATACATACACACATGATACATATATACATACATACATGATACATATATACATGATACATATATATACATATATACATGATACATATATACATATATGTATGTATATATGTATCATGATGATGATGTCAATAATATTGGCAATGATGTGTATATTTTTATTGTTTGTTTCCATGTTTTTTGTCAACATATTTCACTCACACGCACACACTCACACACACACATACATACACACAAATACACTTATATATCATTGCCCCGCCCCCATCATGTTGTATGTTTGCAACATCGTGTGTGTATGTGTGTGTGTGCGTGTGGCAAAGGAGAGCGCACACGCATGTGTTTAAAATGTACATAATATGTTATATATAGTACATATGTAATATATATTTATGAATGTGAGTGTATATATGTGTGTCAGCCAGTTGATTGCGGCCATGCTGCAGCACCACCTTCAGGGGTTTTTTAAGTCAAACAAATCGACCCCAGGACTTTTTTAAAGCCTAGTATATATTTCAAAGTACCCTTTTGTCGAACCGCTAGGTTACGGGAACGTAAACAAACGAACATCAGTTGACAAACACAGACACAAAGACACAAACCCATATACATACATGCATACATACATACATACGTGCGTATATACATAGATACATAAAAACATACCTACATACACACACACACGCACATACAAACACACACGAACACACACACACACACATATATACAGACACATATATACGACAGGCTTCTTTCAGTTTCCGCCTACCAAATTCATTCAGAAAGTCTTGGTCGGCTCCCGGTTATAGTAGAAGACTTTTATCTATAGATATACATACATGCACGCACACACACACACACATCAAACACACACACACACACGCACATATAATGTACATACATGTATGTATGTTTGAGATTGTGAATGCGTGTATATATATATATATATATGTGTGTGTGTGTGTGTGTGTGTGTGTGTATATAAATTATATATACATGCGCATTTTTATGTATGTATGTGTATATATATATACACACACAGACATTACATATATATATATAAAGAGGGAGAGAGAGAGAGAGAGAGAGAGAGAGAGAGAGAGAATATTTAATCCGTAATCGTTAGTCTGACAAAATATATTTTGTTTCTTTTATGGCCCTTCGGGAATATGGGCGATTATGGATTAAGTATTTATAAATATTTTATTCACTCTGAGGCATGGTTCCAGGTTCAGTCCCACGGGCGTCGTACCTTGGGCAAGTGTCCTTCTACTATAACATCGGGCCGACTAAAGACTTGTGAGAAGATTTGGTAGACAGAAACTGAAAGAATCCCGTCATTCCACACCACACATTATATTACACATATATATATATACATATATACATATATACATATTATATATATATATATATATATATATTATGTATATATGTATATATGTATATATATGTATATATGTATATATGTATTATATATATATATTATAATATATAATACATATATAATATGTATATATATATATATGTATATATTTATGCGTGTGTGTGACTTTGTGTTTGTGTTTGTCTCCCCACCATCGCTTGACAACCGATGTTGGTCTGTTTACGTCCCTGTAATTTAGCGGTTTGGCAAAATGACCGATAGAATAAGTACTAGGCTTACAAAGAAGTTCTGGTGTCAATGGTGTCGATTTCTTCGAATAAAAACCCCGTAAAGGTTGCCAAACGGTAGAGGGGGACAAACACAGCCGCAAAGACGCAAACACATATACATACATACATACATGCATATATATACATATATATATAACATAGATACGTATCGATATCAGAAACAATTATTAAAGCGTTGGAGTGGTTACATTTTTAGAGCAGGATTGGGCAACTCTTTTTTCTTTTGCCGAAGAGCGGGCAGCATGAGACAAGGTTTATCTGGCGGGCCGTAGTTTGACCATAAATGGTTTTGAGTGTCGGAGAAAACGCTTTCCAATATTTCTTCGGAGAAGATAGAATCGTCAGCACGCCGGGAAAAATACTTAGCGTCTTTACTTTCTGAGTTCAAAGTTGACTTTGCCATTTTAGCCTTTTAGCCTGGGGTCGATGTAATCGATTTGCCCCTCCCCCGAACTTGATAAGTCTTGTTCCAAAATTTTAAATCAATCATAGGCGTAGGAGTGGCTGTGTGGTAAGTAGTTTGTTTACGAACCACATGGTTCCGGGTTCACTCCCACTGCGTGGCACCTTGGGCAAGTGTCTTCTACCATAGCCTCGGGCTGACCAAGGCCTTGTGATTTGGTAGACGGAAACTGAAAGAAGCCCGTCGTATATATATATATATATATATATATATATATGTATGTGTGTGTGTATGTTTGTGCGTCTGTTTGTCTCCCCAACATCGCTTGACAACCGATGTTGGTGTGTTTACGCCCCTGTAACTTAGCGGTTCGGCACAAGAGACCGATAGAATAAGTCCTAGGGTCGATTTGCTCGACTAAAGGCGGTGCTCCAGCATGGCCACAGTCACATGACTGAAACAAGTAAAAGAGTAAAAGAGAAAAAGAGTATTCCTTCGGACTGAAGCGGCGAGTTGCCAGAATCGTTAGCACGCCGGTCAAAATGCTTAGCGGCATTTTGTCTATTTTTACGCTCTGAGTTCAAATTCCACCGAGGTCGACTGGCATCGATATAATCGATTTACTCCCGCCCCCGAAATGCTGGCCTTGTTAAAAAATCTGAAACCAATATTTCCTTGGGCTAAGGCGGCAAGCTGGTAGTATCATTATCGCGCCGGGCAAAATGCTTAGCGTCTTCATGTTCTGAGTTCAAATTCCACCCAAGTCAGCCTTTCGACTGGGACGATAAAATAAGTAGCTGTTGAACCCTGGTGTTGACGTTAACGATTTATCCCCTCCTCCGAACCTGCTAGCTTTGCCGACGTGAGAAGCATTTATTATTATTGATTTCAAATTTTGGCGCAACGCCATCAATCTCGGGTATGTTGCTAATTCCATTACATCGATGCCCAGGGTGCGAACGATTCTGCTAGGTCGCCTAAACATTTATCATTATTGAGCTGTTGAATGAAAGTGGCGAGCTGGCAGAATCGTTAGAGACTCCGTCCAAAGTACTTAGTGGCATTCTGTACATCTTTACGTTCTGTGTTCAAATTCCACCGATGTCGACTTTGCCTTTTATCCTTTCAGGCTCGATGAGATGAGTACCAGTGCAACACCAGTTGTCAATGTCAAATTACCTCCCCCACCCGCCACCTAATATGAAACCATTATTATAATTTAGCACTAAGGCGGCGAGATGACAAAATCGTTGGCAACGCCGAGTAAAATCCTTAGCGGCATTTTGTCCGTCTCTTGTTCTGAGCTCAAAATCTGCCGGGAAAGGCTTTGCATTTCATCTTTCGAGGTCGATAAAATAAGTACTAGTTGAGCACTTGGGTTCATGTCATCGACTTAGCCCCTCCGCCATAATTGCTGGGCTTGCGCCAAAATTTGAGGCCGTTATTATAATTCAACTTCTGGTCATTTCTGAATGGGTTGACCTATAATCAATTGGTTTCCAGTTCTGACTATTCATTGTCTTTTCATTCAGGACTCTACGCTGAATGCAACATTCTTTTTTCTTTAAGAGACTAGGGTGTGATTTGAAAGAAATTTGGCTGCTATATCTAGCGCACCGAGCCACCGTGTGCAAGTTCCTTCGTTGGTTAGGAATTAGCTGTGGGCAAAGATAGAGCTGTGAACTTATTATATATTTGGTTCCGTCTCTCGTCATTGCATGTTCAAATCCAACCCTAATCGACTTTTACCTTTCAGAACACCACACACACACACACACACACATACATACACGCGCATACACACTCACACATACACACACACACACATACACACACAAATACACACACACACACACATACATACACGCGCGCGCGCGCACACACACACACACGCACGCACACACTAGTATATTCCCTATTCTAATGCCGCTATCCTCTTATGTATATATTGTAGTAATGGTGGTGGTGGTAGTGAATATGATGATAGTGAAGGTAATGATGATGATGGTGGTGGTGGTGGTGGTGGTGTTGGTAGGAATGATGATAATGATGTAAACGATGATGATTGTGATGATGATGTTGCTGTTATTTATTTATATATGTTCACACCATCGTCACCACCAGCAGCACTACCAGCACAAGCACCATCATCATCATCATCGTCGTCATCCTCATTGCCATCACATCATCATCATCATCATCATCATTAATAAGAGGAATTGCACCTCTACGTGGGTGAAAGTTCGCGTTTGCATCCGATGTGTACTAACGTGGAATATTTGTATGTTTTTGTGGACGAAAGAAGAGGGCGGGAAGAGGAGTAGGGGTCTGAGTAGGAGGAAAATCAAGGTAGAACTAACCACCAACGTTCACACCTTTCGAAAATAGCTTTATTTAAAGCACCTTATACTCGCATACATATAAATTCATATCGTGTCTGTGTGGTAAGAAGCTTGCTTCCCAACCACATGGTTCCGAGTTCAGTCTCACTGCGTGGCACTTTGGGCAAGTGCCTTTTTCTATAGCCTCGGCCTGACCAAAGCCTTGTGAGTGAATTTGGTAGACGGAAACTGAAAGAAGCCCGTCGTGTATATATATACATATATATATATATATATATAACGGGAAGCTTTATGAAAGTAAACAAAAGACGAAGGCAGGTGGAGTACAAACAAACAATTGTATTAGTATGGCGCTCAGGAATATAAATAAAACAAGTCTTTTACGTTTCGAGCCTACGCTCTTCAACAAAAAGATACACAGAAAAGAAACACAGAGAAACAAGGAGAGAAAAAAAATGCGTGCAGAAGCTAGCGAATCAACATATATATTTATGCGTGTGTCTTTGTGCCTGTGTTTGTACTCCCACCATCGCTTGACAACCGATGTTGGTGTGTTTACGTCTCCGTGACTTAGCGGTTCGGCAAAACAAAACCGATAGAATAAGTACTAGGCTTACAAAGAATAAGTCCAGGGGTCGATTTTTTCGATTAAAGGCGGTGCTCCAGCATGGTCGCTCAATCGACTGAAACGAGTAAAATATTGTATGTATGTATGTATGTATGTATGTATGTATATGGGTTTTGTGATGCAAATAGGAAAAAGTGAAACTCAAAATATGAGTATTTGTATACTTTTATTATTAGGAGACGTAACAGAGTGACTCATAGGCAGAGAGTTTCGTGTGTTGGCACTTATCAAATGGCCCTTGGGTCACTCTGTTGCTTCTACTAAAGATATATATATATAACGGGAAGCTTTATGAAAGTAAACAAAAGACGAAGGCAGGTGGAGTACAAACAAACAATTGTATTATTATGGCGCTCAGGAATATAAATAGAACAAGTCTTTTACGTTTCGAGCCTACGCTCTTCAACAGAAAGATACACAGAAAAGAAACACGGAGAGAAAAAAAATGCGTGCAGAAGCTAGCGATTCAACATGCATATGTATGTATGTATGTATGTATGTATGTATGTAGTATGTATGTATGTATGTGATGTATGTATGTATGTATGTATGTATCTATCTATCTATCTATCTAGATAGATAGATAGATACATACATCATACATACATACATACATACATACATGTATGTATGTATATATGTATGTATGTAGTCTATGTATCTATCTATCTATATATCTATCTATCATCTATCTATCTATCTATATTTCTATCTCTCTCTCTCTCTCTCTCTCTCTCCTCTCTCTCTCTCTCTCTCTATATATTATATATATATATATATATATATATATATATATATATCTAGATAGATAGATACTACATACATACATACATACATACATACATACATACATTGCATCTATATGTATGGATGGATGGATAGATGAATGGACGGATGGATGTATGGATGTATGAATGTATTTTATCTATGTATGTATGTGCGTAAACTCTAGAGTCGATGAATTCATTGACAAAACTATACATTAAGAGATAGCTAAATGGATGGAGGAATATGTGGGTAGGTACGTAGCGTGAAACGTATGTGTATGCGTGTGTGTGTATGTGTATGTATATTTATATATATAGAGAGAGTGGGAAACAAATAGAGAAGAGGGAGAGGGGGGCGAAGGCAGATTGAGCGGGAGAGGCAAAGAAAACGAGAAACACCTTTAGCATTTAGAAAAATACTCGCGCGCACGCACGCACGTACACTGGTTAACACGTACACAAACATTCTCTCTCTCTCTCTCTCTCACATAAACACACACACAAACACACACACAGACATGTGTACATACGCGCATACGCAAATATATGGATGGATAGAAAAAAATAAACTGACTGGAAGAATGCTACAAAGAAAAAGTACAAGCCACAATACGAGAAGATAAACTGGGAAAAACGTGTGAATGCGCGCGCGCTGCTGGTAGGCGCGCGTGCGTGCGTAGGTGTGTGAGCGCGCGCGCGTGTGTATGTGTGTACTTGTGTGTATGTGTCTGTGTATTTGCATGTGTGTATGTGTATGTGTATGTGCGTGTATGTGTGTGTGTGTAGTTGAGATGGCTGTTTGAAAACAGCTGCTTCGGTGACAGTGTAAAGCATAAAGCTTTAACTTCCAATGTTGTAATTAATGTATAGGTTATAGTTCAAGGTGGTGTTCGTGGTCGTGGTGATGCTTGTAGCAGGGAGACGTAGTATCAGTCGCGGAGTGAATGAGAATGTTGTATCGGCGGTAGTAGTTAATGGTAGCTGGAAATTATGGTTACTATGTAGTAAGTACAGGTGTTTAGAGGTATTTAGAGGTGGTTGTAGTGGTTATCATATAGTACTTGCTGTGGAGTGTATATGACAGTGTTGTACCGGTTGTGGTAGTTAGTGGTGTTTACAATGTAGTACTAACTGTAGAGTGAATGGTAATGTACCGGTAGTAGTTGTGGTGGTGATTGCGCTTACTACAGATGTAGTTGGAGGAATGAATGGTGTAATGGTAGCAGTGGTCGTAATAGTAGTAGTAGTAGTAGTGTTGTTGGTGGTGGTGAGATAGTGGTGGCTGTGGTGTTGTTGTTGGTGGTAGCGGTAGTGGTAGTAGTAGTAGTAGTAGTATTGTTGTTGGTGGTGGTGGGGTAGTGGTGGCGGTGGAGTTGATGGTGGTGGTAGCGGTGGTGGTAGTAGTAGTAGTAGTAGTAGTAGTAGTAGTAGTAGAAATGGTAGTGGTGGTAGTAGTCGAAGTAGTAGTAGTAGTAGTAGTAGTAGTAATGGCGGTGATGGTGGTCGCTGTAGTAATAGCGGTAGTAGTTGTAATGGTGGTAGTGGTGGTCGTCGTCGTTGCTTTAAATGCAGTGAATGGTGTTGTAGTGTCGGTGATAGTAGTAGAAATAGTAATAGTAGTGGTGATGGTGGTAGTGGTGGTTTTAGTAGGCGAAATAGTGGTAGAGATCTTCATTGCTAAGGATATAGTATATTGTGGTATTGTAGTGGTAGTGATAGTAGTAGTCGTTGTAGTAGTAGTATAGTAGTAGTAGTAGTAGTATAGTAGTAGCAGTAGTAGTAGTAGTTGTGGTGGAGGTGGTGATGTTTACGGTTGCTATAGATACAATGAGGTGTTATTGTTATTGGTCATTTTTAGTGTTGTTGTTGATGTTTTAGTCCCTTCATCGGCCATGATGTAATAAACCTATGGTCAAAGGCCTTCCAGTCATGACCATCTCCCACTATGTGACAATTCCCCACGCCGGTATAGTTTTAGTTTCAGTATTTTCTTTATACTAGAGTGCGGTTTGAGAATATCCAGTTGCTATTTCTAGCATGGTGAGGGACAACTTAAAGCCACCTTTTTTACATGTTGTTGAGGTTGCTGTAGTAGTAGTAGTAGTAGGTGGTGGTGGTAGGTGGTAGTAGTAGTGGTGGTGGTGGAGGTGGGGATTGTAGTAGTAGTAGTGGTAGTGATAGTAGTAGTATTGGTGGTGGTGGTGGCAGTGGTAGCAGCGGTAGTGTTGGTAGTGGTGGTGGTGGTGGTGGTGGTAGTAGTGGTGGTTGTGATGATGGTGGTGGTAGGTTAGTAGTAGTCGTAGTAGTAGTAGCAGCAGTAGTGATGGCAGGGGTGGTTGTAGTAATGT
>NC_043005.1:50856385-50888885 GCF_006345805.1 Octopus sinensis | reverse complement strand
TCGTGATGCTGGTGGTGGTGGTGATGGTAGTGATTGTTGTGGAGATGGCGGCGGTGGTTGTGCTGATGGTGGAAGTGGTGGTGGTGGTGGTGGTGGTGCTGGTGCTGGTGCTGGAAGTGGTGGCGATAGTGGTAATGGTGATGTTGCTGTTACGGTGGTAGTGGTGGTAGTAATTAGTAAATATTGCCAGTGGTGATGGTGGTGGCGATAATAGAGGAGGCAATAGTTGTATCAATGATGTTGTTATGATAGCGGTAATGCGATGTTGTTGGTGATGTAGTGGTGACACTGCTCGAAATAGTAGGAGCAATGTTCTCGTGATACTAGCCGTAGTATTAATCATGGTGGTGGGGTGGTGCATCTGTTGTTTTGTGGTTGTTGAGGGTCTGGTTACATACCAGATGAGTGCTGAAAAGTTCCTGGTTCTAAGGGTGTCGCGAAAGCCCTGATTGCAGGCCCAACTTTCCGCGTTGTTTTAAAGGGCTTAGAAAAACCGAAGGACCGTTGCAATAAGTGTGGAACTCTGAGAATTAACTGATCCTTCTACATTTTCTTTTACCCAAAGCCAAGAACTATCAGCATGCCTTCGTATATTCAATACCTGTGGCTATATTTTGTGTGTGTGTGTGTGTGTGTGTGTGTGTGTGATTAATTAATGGTTTCAAAGGGTGGGGTTAAGTCAATTGCATCGATCCTAGTGTTCAACTGGTAGTTATTTTATCGACCCCGAAAATATGAAACGCAAAGCTGACCTCTGCGGAATTTGTTTGTAGTTAATTAATAACTAATAGGATACAAAGATGAGGTAAAGTTATCTTATCGAGTTATGCCGACTCATAGGGGCCGGTTTCCCTACCTGGACGGGACGCTGGTTTGTCGCAGAATTACTCATTTTTGCCAGCTGAGTGGACTGGAGCAAGATGAAATGAGGTGTTTTGTTCAAGAACACAAATCGTCGCCCGGTCCAGGAATTGAAACCACAATCTTACGATCATGAGTCCAACACTCTCACCACTAAGACACGCACCTCTACAAATAGGATATGGTAGTTAAAGTGTTTGTTTCTGATAATTATGGTGTTTCTGGTGGCTTTAGAGTTCATATTGATATTAGTGACAGTTATAATAATTATGAGGATTGCAGTGATATTAGAAGTTATAGTGAAGACTAGTTGCTGTATTGATTGCTTGTGATACTTATGACGCTTTTTTTTTTGTGACTTTAGTGGCCGCATTTGTCTTAACTGAGATTGGGTGGGTAGGGGGTGTAGTAGTTTTAATGCTTGTGCGTGCAGTGTTTATATTAACAATGATAGTTGTAATGGATACAGAGTATATAGTTAAGACTCTTTTAGTTGTAGTGGTTGTTTGTAGTAATTACGACGATACTAGTCGCTTTAATGGTCGTATTTGTTTTAGTTCAGATTGGATGGTTAGAATAGTATTAAAGATTTCACGTGCTATGCTTATGATAACTATGATAATTATAAACAGGATGATTAAGATTCTTGTTGTCATTGTGATTATCTGCGATAATTATGATCATTCTGGTAGCAGTAATGGTCGTATTTGTATTAGTGAAGACCAGAGCATTAGTTAAATGGTTCTGCGTATGTGCGCTGGTTATGATGATTACGATGATCGTAACAGTGAGAGCGCGTGGCTTAGTGGTTAGGATATTCGACTAACGATCGTAAGGCCGTGAGTTCAATTCCCGGTGATGCGTCGTGTTCTTGAGCAAGACACTTTATTTCACGTTGCTCCAGTCTAATCAGCTGGCAAAAAAACGAGCAGTACCTGTAATTAAAAGGGCCATATGTCATACTGAATCTCCCTGAGAACTACGTTAAGGGTACACGTGTTTGTGAGTGCCCAGCCAAATGCATGTTAATTTCACGAGCAGGGCGTTCTGTTGATCGGATCAACTGGAACCCTTATAGTCGTAACCGACAGAGTGCTAGTGGTTATGATTGAAGTATGGTTAAAACACTGGTTGTTGAAGTGGTTGTTTGTGATAAATACGATGATTCTGGTGGCTTTAGTTTCAATATTTCTGTTAGTTTAGACCGAGGTGCGGTTTTAATAGTTATAATGGTTTTGTGTGTGGTGGTTATGATAATCATGTCAATTGTAGAGACTATGGTTAAGACTCTGGTTATTAGAGTTTGTTCCTGATAATTTCGATGATTCTTGTAGCTTTAGTGTTCATATATATGCTGGCTAAGCTTGGTGTAGAGACTAAGAATAGTTGTAATATTTATGCGCGTAGTGGTGGTAACAATAGTTTAAGTTTCATCAAGACTATCATTTGGAGAATTAAATTGCGGTTCTTTTGATTTTTAGGTGTTAAGGTAGCGAGCCGGTAGAACCGTTAGAACTGAGCAAAATACTTAGTGCAACTTCGTTCGTCTTTACTTTCTGAGTTCAAATCCCATTGAAGTCGACTTTGCTTTTCAGCCTTTCAGAGTCGATAAAACAAGTACCACTTAAGCACTGAGGTCAATGTAAGCGATTACTTTCTCCCTTAAAAAATTTCAGGATTTATGTCTATAGCAGAAAAGAATATGATTTTAGGTGTAAAGATGGTGAGCTGGCAAAATTGTTTGACCGCCGGATAAAAAAAAGCTTAGCAACATTTCTTCCAGCTTTACGTTCTGAGTTCAAATTCTGCTGAAGTCGACATTTCCTTTTACCCTTTCGAAGTCGAACAAACAAGTACCAGTCGAGCACTTGAGTCGATGTAATTCACTAGCCACTCTTCCCCAACAAAATTTCGCGCCGTGTGCCCATAGCAGAAAGGATTATGGCTTTCGTTGTTATATATTGGTGGTGACCGAGTTTCTATTGGTTATCTTTGCTTACATACATGATTCTTGTGGTATTTATTATTGCGGTGATTATTGTTGCAGATGCACTTAATGAAGTGGCTCGGGTTGTGTTAAAGAAGACTGTGGTTGGTGTGGTTGTTGCCATGTTGATAATTATAGTTGCCATCCGTCATAGGGTGGGTAGTATGTGTGCTTCATGTGCGTGTGTATATCTATCTATCTATCTATCTATCTATCTATCTATCTATCTATCTATCTATCTATCTATCTATCTATCTATCTATCTATCTATCTATCTATCTATCTATCTATTTATCTATCTATATCTATCTATTATATCTATCTATCTATCTATCTATCTATCTATATATCTATTTATCTATCTGTCTGTCTGTCTGTCTGTCTGTCTACATGAATATATATATTTATAAATGCATGTATTTATGTATTTATGTATCTATGTGTTTTGTATATAAAAATACACACACACTCACACACATATATGGATGGATGGATGCGTGTGTGCGTATATACAGACGTATATATATATATACCCTCCTTCTTCCATTTTCCTGAGCGCCTAATAATAATAATACTGTAATTGTTCCACGTGTTGTTGTTTTTTCTGTTTTCCCGTTTGGATTAACCTTATATATATATATACGCACACATTTATTCACGTACACACACACACACACGTGTTAATAAGACTCACATGAACTCATTAGAGTACATCTCAGCTCATCTCACAAAAGAGCTCTGTACTAATTATAGATAATTCAATAATTTTGTAACCCGTTGCTCTGTTAGTCCCTTGCGAGAACTAAAACAGAAAGGAAATTTCGATACACAATATGAAAGAAAAATCTGATAAGTATTATTCTCAGAGTTGTACAATTCTCTCTGGCAACAAATGTATGCTTCTTAGAGATTTCATTTCATCAGGTAGACCAAAGTACGAATCTCACTCTAGCCTAGTGGTTTTCAACCGGAGTCCTGAAGGCCCTTAGGGGTTCATGTGAGATTATGTTGTTAAGATTCATTTGCAATAAATTGGCTGCACTTCTACAATACATAAAATATTTTGATTTTTTTTCACTATCCCTAATAACATTTAATTACAAAAATATAATATGACTTAAACATCGAATGGTTATCGGAAAGGAAGTCCAACCGAGTAAAATAGGAATGAAAGGGGTCCATAGGGAAGAACATAGTTGAGAAGCACTCTAGCCGATAAATATATAGCTATCGGTCACGCAGGATTAGAACACAAAACCGTTCGTACTGTGCGGGATATACGTAGTAAAATGAACGTTTTTTGTTTCAATTAACCTATAATTAATCAATCCATTAGGCCCATAATCTATCAGATAATAAGCTCACATGAAATCAGCAGAATTTCTCAGCTGATCTAAATCGAAGTGTAACTTATAAAATAGCTTATCGACTAATTATAGGTAATAAATAATTCGGTGGTTACAGTACTATTCCCCAGCGACAGATAATGCGAATAGGAAATTTCGATACGCTATGTACGAGAAAGCATGATTAGTGCTAGCACTCAGCTTTACTATAAATATATGACCCAGCGGATGCCATGTATACACACACACACACACACATACACACACACATACTCACACACACACACACAGTGTCACTGGGAAAGGCGGCGAGCTGGCAGAAACGTTAGCACGCCGGGCGAAACGCGTAGCCGTATTTCGTCTGCCGTTACGTTCTGAGTTCAAAGCCCGCCGAGGTCGACTTTGCCTTTCATCCTTTCGGGATCGATAAATTAAGTACCAGTTACGTACTGGGGTAGATGTAATCGATTTAATTCCTTTGTCTGTCCTTGTTTGTCCCCTCTATGTTTAGCCCCTTGTGGGTAATAAAGAAATATATATATATATATATAGTGTCACTGATGAGGATTAATTCAATCTGAAATCCTTGATGATCTAACACTCCTCGCTTGCAGTACAGCGGTTGCTCTCCCTCATTAGTCAATGGATAAGTGCTTTGTTCGTGACTTAGACTTATTTTGACTCTTATTTCTAGCAAAATTTTCCTGATTTGCACCCTTAGTCACTTTAGTGTCGTTTGTGCTTGCGCCTTTTAGTTTTCAAATCGCTAATACCCACTTTAATATATATAATATATAAAATATGCATATGTATATACCATGTATATATATATATATATATATATATATATATGTGTGTGTGTGTATGTATGTGTCTGTGTATGCACATATGTATATGCATGCATTCGTGTATATCTATGTATGTACCTATATATATATATATATATATATAATATATATATATATATATATATACCTATCTATCTATCTATCTATCTATCTATCTATCTATCTATCTATCTATCTATCTACTATATCTATTATATATATATATATATATATATATATATATATATATATATATATATAATATAACATATATATATATAATATATATAAAGTTGACAAAAAAAACGTATAAAAAGGCAGGACAGTCAAAATAAGAGGAAGAAGGAGGAAAATCGCCAACAGTCCACGTGTATTGGGATAAGTGTGTGTGTGTGTGTGTGTGTGTATGTGTGTGTGCGTGTGCGTGCGTGCGTATGTATGTACGTATCCGCGTTTGGGTATATGTGTATATTTATATCAGTAACGTATATTCCGCCAAGCTAGAGGAGCGCTGCCCACTCATCAAAGACGGGGTAAATTTATCATAAATACTGAAGCTCCCTCCGCATTATAACCACAGACCACAATGGAGGAAAGTTTATTTTTTTCGCAGTTCTCTACGCCAGTTGATCTTACATTGAAATACGCACCAACACAATCATATCGTGGAAAACACGATAACGGGAAATTGACCAAATAAGGAAAATAAAGACCTAAGATGTGTAACGGTTCACTAGCACACCTCCTGTGTTTTGTTTTCATGGTGAGACTTCTTTATGTATAGATTCGTTGCGAATTCATTAACGCAAACTGATTTTTCCTTTATAATAATAACAATAATGCTGTTCTTGCAATATCATGATATCATCTGAAGCTAGGTTGCATAATCTTAGTTTATCAAAACGAGGTATTGAGTCATTGACAGTGCACAACGAATCAACAAGTGATAGGTGCTATGACTTTACGTGTATGTAAATTAAAGAAACGAGAATATATATATGTATGTATTTTTTGTATTTGTATGCACAAATATATACGACCAGACACATGTACATGTGTATGTGTGTGTATATGTGTATCTGTGTGTGTGTGTGCAGACTCCAGCATACATTACATTTATGTGTGTGTGTGTGCATATATATATATATATATATATTATATATATATGTGTGTGTGTGGTGTGTGTGTGTGTGTGTGTGTGTTGGGGGCACCTTCGTATTGGAAGTCACTTGACCCTGTTATCTCCCCTACTGTCCCTCTCGCGTCTGACCATTGTCCAAAGTCAAGACGCCATGATAGATCGTTAGCTACTACACGCATTTTTTTCTCTCCTTGTTTTTTTTCTGTGTATCTTTCTGTCCAAGAGCGTAGGCTCGAAACGTAAAAGACTTTTTCTATTCCTCCACCTGCCTTCGTCTTTTGTTTATTTTCGTAAACTTTCCCTGTATATATATATATATGCATGTGTGTATGCGTGTGCAATATATATGTAAATATATGTTTGTATCCATCCATCCATCCATCCATCCATCTATCAATACATACATACATGCATGCACACATATAGGAAAGGTGCTGAAAATTCCTGGCTTTACGGGTATCACGAAAGCCTGCTTGGTGGCCCAATCTTTCGAGTTCTTTTATATGGCTTTGAAAAATTAAAGGACTGCCGTACTAAGTATGTGAATCTGAGGGAGGAATATGTTGAATGGAATTATAATTAAGTAATCCTCCTGTATTTTCTCTTATCCAAAGTCAAGAACCTTTCAGCACCCTATCGTACACCCACCCCATATATATATATATATATATATATATATATATATATATATATATATATATATATATATATATATCTATATGTACTGTTGGATTTTACTCATGAAGGTATTGGAATCTTACATGTATACCATCCTGCCAAATAAATGGATCTACAAATTCAATATCCCTACATATCACACATCTATTTTCTTTCCTCCGCCTTACTATCTATTTTGTATCTTATCTAAATTAACTATTACTTAACCATCCTCTCACACCATCTCCCATGAAGGGATATAATAAATATCCTGGAAACAGCTGTAAGACCTTCTATATATAAATGTTCTAAAATCTACACAGCCTTGGTTTTATTTTTTATCTCATTACGAAAAAAAAATCAAAATCATATATATATATATATAATATATATATATATATATATAATATAGCTATCTATCTATCTATCTATCTCTATCTATATATCTATCTATCTATCTATCATCTGATATATATAATATATATATATATATATTATATATGTACATATATATGTATGTATGTATGTATGTATATGCATTTGCGTGTGTGCATGTGTGTGTACGTAAAACCAATACATTGTTTTGCTTACAATGAAATTTCATAATTAAATCTATGTAATTGCAGTTCTATAATCTCACACCTTCAAATTAATTATGTATATGGATTTTTCGCTCCTGTTGTAATTGATTGTTGTTGCTCTGAGTGCACTTATCCTTATTGTTGCCGTTGTGGTTTCTGTAGAATAGATATATTTTTGCATGAGGTCAATGATACTTGTTGTTGTTAGTGGTGATGCTGCTGCTGCTAATGCTGATGTTGTTGCACTTCATACCAGTCTCCTTAGAGCAGACGTAAGAGCAAAGTGTTTCTTGCCGTGACCACCACATCATTTTTTACTCTCCGGCTACATTAGCTTACTTGTTTCTTCTTTTATTTTTCTTAAGCCATTAGGGTGTCGTTCGTTGAAAGATTTGGCTGTTGTTACGAGCAGGTCAAGCGACTACATAGGGGGTTTTTCGTTGTCTGATGAAAGAGCCCTATATTCTTGTTTTTGTTCTTCTTGTTCAACACCAGTGAAATATGACTGAACAGACCTATGATCAAAGGTGCTTCAGGCGGTAGCATCACGTCATTTAGAACTATTTTGGAGTACATTATAGAATGTTCCCTGTTCAATATTATAAGATGGCGGCGTACGTATAAAATGGATACCAGGTTAATATATATATCTATTCAGAGTTCCGTAATGAACAGCTTCGAAACTATATTCTTTTACTTGTTTCAGTCATTTGACTGCAGCCATGCTGAGGCACGACTTTGAAGGGGTTTAGTCAAACAAATGGACCCCAGAACATGTTCTTAAGCCCAGTACTTATTCTATCGGTGTCTTTTGCCGAACTGCTAAGTTATGGGGACATAAACACACCAACACCGATTGTCAAGTGGTGATGGGGTAACAAACACAGACACAAAGACACACACACACACACACACACACATATATATATATACACGACAGGGTCCTTTCAGTTTCCGCCTACCGAATCCACTCACAAGGCTTTGGTCGGCTCGAAGCTATAGTAGGAGACACCTGCCCAAGTTGTCACGCAGTGGTACTGAACCTGGGACGTGGTTAGGAAGCCACGCCTGCGCCTATAGTTTAGCTGCTTGAAATTTATTATAGGTTTTCTAATTCACGTTGTATTGTACAAAAACATCTATCATTTCATCGCGTCGCCCACAGGTGCACGTATGAAGATTAGTGTAACCTTACAGTTAAGTTTGGTTTGTGATTGGTTTAAATAGTGATTTGATAAGTTTTGTTCGTGAGCAGAGGAATAAGGGGGAATAAGTGAGTAGAGGAATAAAGTAACAAACTCCGAAGCATGTCAAATCATTCTCCTTTATTGTTTTGTTTAGGAAGAGCGTAACAGGATGCATTTACAGCTGTTTCAATTTCCACTGCGAAAGGTTTAAAAGATTGCAGTTAAACCATCTTACGTTTTCTAATAGGCACTGCACACATACAGTTACACAAATACCCTCACACACAACACACACGAATACACATGCACACACAGACACACAGATACACACATACACATCCATATACCTACGCTATTCTTTGTTAGTGTATACATTTGACGAACTCTCACACAGTTGTCTAACAAATTCTGTTCACACAAAAATGTTGGTTTCCCGAAGCTACAGCCAAAAGAAAATAAATCCTACTGGCCCAAGGTGCCATTCAGCGAGCTCGAACTCAGCAGTTAAGGACGGAACTTCTTCGACACATAACTATGTATGCAGGATGTTATTTACGACTAGAAAGACCAAGCTATTACAACTTCCTTGTGATCGTGTGCTTACGCGATTGAAAGAGACTGTGTTATGTTTGCATTGAAGGATGGTCCCAAGATTATTATTGATGCTGACGGAGATGCAGTACATCTGTAGTAAGGAGGAAAATGAAGTTGCGTGTGGCTGATCTGTGTGTGCTGAAGATTAAGAATGGTTGTGTAGGAGTGTGTGTGTGTATTTGTGTGTGTGTGTGTGTGTGTGTGCGTGTGTGTGTGTATGTATGTGTGTGTGTGTTGTTTTTAAGTCTTTGATAACACTGATAACGACGACGACGACGACGATGATGATGATGATGATGATGATGATGGTGATGGTGATGGTGATGATGATGATGGTGATGGTGATGATGGTGATGGTGATGATGATGATGACGGTGATGGTGATGGTGATGATGGTGATGATGGTGATGATGATGATGATGATGATCATGAACACGATAAGGATAAAGATGATGATAATGATGATGGTGATGAGGAGGAGGATGAGGTTAATGGTAATGGTGATGATAATGACAATGATGATGATGATAACAATGATGTTGATGGCTACGCTGCAATAATGTTGATAATGATGTTATTGCGGCTAAAATTTATATACAATTCCGTGTTGTTATTAAATACTATCAAGGTGTTTGTTAATGTAGTTACTGGTGTCGTTTTTGTTGTTGTTGTTCATGTTCACGGTGGTGGGTCTGGTAATATTGCTGGTTTGATAATCCTTTTAAATTAAATTCTGTTATTCAATATATATTTTAATACAAAATGATTGATTCCTTGGCGTCTTGTGGCGTACGTAATGATATTAGCGAATGATTTCATTTTCCATTCAAGGAACTCCATTTTGTTTCTTTTCTTATAAATATTCTAGAAACATTCGGACAATAGCTATTCTCTTTCTTTTTGATTAAATGCTTAGTATACGACAATCGACTGTGTTATTTAGACATCTGCTCGAAATGAGTCGGTAAAGCTGGAGAGAAAAAGGCAAAGGCCAAGTGCAGTTCCGAATGTTAAAGATACACGCGGTCGATGATGCATACCCAAATTTATATAGTCACGCAAAGAGAAAACTTGCCTCAGTCGATATTGTTTGGTTCTACATATTGTAGAGAGATGTACAACAACGCAGACCGGAAATTTATAGTGTGCGTGTTGTATGCTCTCTGCTCCTGTTGCTCGCTCGCGTGAAGGCAAATAAGTGTTCGTTAGTGTGCGTGCCCGTATATGTATGTATTATAAGAGAGACACAGAGACGAAGAGACAGAGAGAGAAGGGAGAATAGATAGAGAGAGATGGGTGATAGAGAGGAGGTAGAGAGAGGGTGTATGTATGTATATATGATTTAGTTAAGCAATTTGAGTCAAGATAGAAAAGAATGACGCAATCAAGACAGAACTGGAAGTGCATTGTGACTAGCAGTGTATAACAACATGCGATGGTCTGTTCGATACCGTGATGCTGTGATATATATAAATATATATATATATATATGTGTGTGTGTGTATACACATACATACATGCATATATATATATATATATATATATATATATATATATTATATAAATTGTTGATGTCATATGACTTTGGAAACTTCGAGATAACAGTAAATACTTATGTTTGGAACGGCGAAATTCGAAGCAGATGAGGCTATTAGTAATAACATGTTAAATATTGCATTAAAATAACTTTGGATAGAAAAAGGTCAAAGAAAGGAGTCTATGGGACACAAATCGACAACTTTTTTGTAAAGATGATAACATTTCTATCCAAAGGATTCTTCTTAACCCCAAATCTACATGACTTTTATAGCTTTACTTGCTTCGAATTTCATTGTTCCAGTATATGTATGTATGTATGTATGTATGTATGTATGTATGTATGTATGTATATATATATATATATAATATATATATATATATAAAACCACATGGTTCCGGGTTCGGGCAAATCTCTTCTTCCATAACCTCAGGCTGACCAAAGCCTTGTGAGTGAAATTGGTAGACGGAAACTGAAAGGAGCCCGTATATATATATATATATATATTATATATATATATATATATATATATATATATGTGTGTGTGTGTGTGTGTGTGTGTGTGTGTGTGTGTATGTTTTCCTCCGTACCGTCGCTGATATTGGCATGTTTACGTTCCCGTAACTTAGCGGTTCGGCAGAAGAGACCGATAGAATAAGCACCAAACTCACAAAGAATAAGCCCAGAAGTCAATTTCTTCGACTAAAAGGCGGTGCTCCAGCATGGCCACTGTCAAATGACTAAAGGATGATAACCACCAATGAGCAAAGTTGGGAAAACCACTGGACTAGACAACTTTCGTCTGTTAAACGCAGACTCATCAACAGTGTCTGTCCCCATAGCTCGGGGACACACACACACACACACACACACACACACACACACACACACACACACACACACACACACACTCACACACACACACATACAGATGTATGTATAGTTCGTGAGTTTAATAACTTCGTGTTCCGTAGGGTGGAAGCTGATGCTTCGCAACTGATTCTTCGTATAAGAGAGTGTATGAAAGCTAAACGTTTAGGTCGTTCTGAGAATACATAAGGAAGAGGGAGTTAGTAAACATACTGAGTCGTATATATTTGAATAAATTTCATGATACACTGAAACGTACCGTACCCACTTTTGCGCATTTAATTGATTTGTCAGTTTTACTTCTGCTGTTGTTTAGCAAATGTTATCCGGTTATTAAGTTACGATACATCAAAGGATGTCTGGACGGATCTTAAGCTTCTTGTTTCTGTATTTCCTTGAGGTCTGTCGACATCAGTTGTTAATGTGGAAATATCCAGTTGATGTCAGATTCGTGCGGCTTTTAGTTTCAATTGAGCTGATTTTCTATGTAGTCCAGTCCAAGCATCCCAAATGTCGATACATGCGTTACTAAGTAAAGCAAACCAATCTTCCGTCAATTTCGGCGATGAGTATTCAGTACCATTACTGCAAATGTATTGCGAGATATTGTCTTATTGTAAGAGAAATGGTCTGATTGATATGTTTGTTAAAATCGCATTATACTGTCCTACTTCTCTATTTTTGCTCACAGCGGCTTTTTTATTATTGAGAAATTGTTGACCTTATTGAGTGAAACAAAAGGAATCATCGACAGAAAGGTTTCCGATTCACGGTACAGCTGTCTTCTGTTCTGTTCAGTTTGTGTTATGCGCATGTGGTTTGATCAAATTCCTTTTCTATATTATCTGTAAAGGTTATTAAATTCAGATGTTTCTCAATAATGTAAATATTTCCAGTAATATATATATATATATATATATATATGTGTGTGTGTGTGTGTGTGTGTGTGTGTGTGTGTGTGTGTGTGGTGTGTGTGTGTGTATGTATGTATGTATGTATTTATTTATTTATACACTTTTTTATCCAAGGGGAGGCAATGCGAGCAACAACCACAGGAACATCACAAAATTCAAAGATAGACCAAACACATACAAATCTTATATGCTAATTTATATCTAAACAGTCCGACATCTATCATAATCTCAAACCTATCGGCGAATGAAAACATCTTTAATCAACACGCCCCAATATACAACAATGCCTTGAAATTGAGTGGGTTCACAAATAACATTGAATACATACACAATACAAAATTAAAAATTAAATTGGCCAGCATGGTCAGCGACGATATGAAACGGATTTCGGATGGCAGTTGCTCCCCTCATGGTTCCCAAGTAGCTAATAATGATCAATATTTATGCTGATAAAACGAGTTTTGGAAATAGGAGAAATGAATGCGATGTGGTTGGTCTTGTAAATGGTAACCACGTTAATAAGGCTAATAATGAGATTTGTAAGGATGAAAATACCATGGATGATAACAGCAACGGGAGGGAAGGGGTTGCAAATAATATGAATCATAAATGTGGATTAAGGTGTAAAGTTGGGCTTAGGTCTAATAAAGGTGATAATAGGAATAAGAATAATACTAGTAGTAATAGAGATATGAATATTAGTAATAGATACAGGAGTGCCCTTACATTTAGTACATCAAGCCAAGCAACATATCATAATCTCACTATTAATACTAAGTCTAGGATTCGTCAAGTTACTTGGTTTGCCTCCCCCTCTTTTCATTAAGTGTGAAAGGTTTACCAAAGCTATTTTGTAAGTTATTGAAGGAAAATTTCCCAAAACACCATAAGTACTATTCAATATGTAACAAGTCAACAATCAAGCTGACCTACTCAGTCACTCCTAATGTCGGATCTATTATTGCTTCGTTGAATAGAATTAAAATAAGGCGCTATAATGATAGAAATGATGACAGAAGCTTTAATGGAAAATTCATTAATGACATAGAAGATGGTATTAATATTAATAGTACGTCTTCTGAAATCGATTGTGTTGGAGTGACAAATAATGCAAATAGTAGAGATAATCATAATAATGATGTTGGTGATGATATTAGTGATTATAATGATTATCAGGGTGGTAATGATGGTGTTAATAGTAGTGGTAATGGTAATAAAAATATTAGTAAAAATAAAAATTAAAATAAGGATGGTAATAGTAAGAATAATAATAGAATAATTATACCGGAGAATAGTACGAACGATGGTGTAAATGATATGGTAGATCGTAGTACTGGGAGTGATCAATAATACGGGACCCCGCAGCAGGTTAAAGAAATGTAACTGTTGGGACCCATCAGAATGTCCGATTAGCGGAAATTGTCGCCAGGAAAATGTAGTTTATAAATGTAGTGTTGAGGCTCAAGGAGGCCAGAGAAAAATATATATTGGAAGCACAGTAGACTTTAAGCAGAGGTATCGATCCCACCTGAGCTCTTTCAACAATCCTAAATATAGGACCTCTACAACATTGGCATTACATGTTAATGACCTTAAAGGAAGGAATGTTGAATTTAAAATATCATGGGCTATCCTTGCACATGCCTCCCCTTATAGAATTGCGTCCACTAGATGCAGTTTATGCATAAGGGAGGCATATACTATATTGAAAAATTACAACAACGCAGTGTTAAATAAGTTCACGGATGCAATACCGGCGTGTACGCATAAGATCCACTCGACGTTCCATATGAAATTTAGAAATAGAAATAGTAATAAAAGTATGAGCTAAGCAATAACAATTGAGTTAAGTTTAGTGAGTATAGTGAGTGGTAAACAAGATATAACTAAAGTAATGTAATTATTTTAAAAAATAGCTAGAAAATTTAGAAATAGAAATAGCAATAAAAGTTAGAGCTAAGCAATAACAATTGAATTAAGTTTAGTAAGTATAGTGAGCAGTAAACGAGATAAAACTAAAGTAATATAATTATTAAAAAATAGCTGTTGGTCGAGGATTCGAACCTGAATATGTGGCTTTGCATGTATGGGAGAATTTATAAAATTGAAATAAAATAAAATAAATTAAATAAGTTCGCGGATGCAATACCGGCGTGTACGCATAAGATCCACTCGACGTTCCATAGGAAATTTAGAAATAGAAATAGCAATAAAAGTATGAGCTAAGCAATATCAATTGAGTTAAGTTTAGTGAGTATAGTGAGTGCTGAAGTGAAATGGTCTAGATGGCGCTGTGTGCATACAGTTTACTATGGCGAATTGTTTGCGTATAAAGTTCCATTCAGGATCGACGAAAACATTTCTGGGAGTACGTAAAGGACTTGTTCTGAGAATGGCCGGTGTGTGATTGTGTATTTGTTCATGTTTTATATGTGTTTGTATAGGACATCCTGATGAGGGGAGTGCCAATTTTAAGTACTACTTTAAGTACCGATATGTCTAATATTAATTGGCACATCCCCGAAACGGCCCGTAAATGGACTTCTGTATATCTTATATTTTTGTAAGCTTGTATATGTATTATATTCTATGTACTATTCGCCGGAATTTTATTCGTCTTTTGATATGCCATATTTTTATTTTATTATCATTATATTTATTTCTCTTATTCTAACAGTTTTAAGCGTGTTATATGCAGTATTTATATTTTTTTATATGTATATGATACTTATATATTACTGAATTTTGAAATTTAAAAAAAAAATGTCGGACTGTTTAGATATAAATTAGTATATAAGATTTTATGTGTTTGGTCTATCTTTGAATTTTGTGATGTTCCTGTGGTTGTTGCTCGCATTGCCTCCCCTTGGATAAAAAAAAGTGTATACAGCTCATTGGAGCACTTCTATTTCCAGTCTGTTGTATATCTTGAGAGTTGTCACTCAAGATATAACGTTATATTTTGTAATTTATATATATATATATATATATATAACGTTCACTAGTAAAATAACTTTGGTTAAAAGTTTTAATTATTGGAAACGTTTGAAAGCTCCCTCTCTCTATTCTCTTGCACGCCGAAGGAAAAGATATGCTATGGAACATCCTGGAGAATTTTAATGCAGGAACTGGTAGATACTGTCAGCTTTCAAATACACCGTCTTTGAAATCTCGAGCGTAAGCACTGTATTGTGCCACTTTGATATAATTAGAGGTCTTCAACTGTTCAACTGCCTACCTAAAGAAACTAGAAATATAAAAAGGATTTCTACAGAAACATTGAAAAAAAATTCCCCAAAACACATTGAATAAATTCCTAACGACGATACTGGACCGGCCAACCATTCAAGGATACATTCAGGGAAGATCAGCTGCTACTACGGACTCAATCGTAGACCAACTTCATATCATAAAGCGACAAACCAAACCGATAGAAAACAAAAGGTGACGAGCTGACAGAAAGACAGAAACGTTAGCAAGCCGGGTGAAATGCTTAGTGATATTTCGTCTGCCGCTACGTTCTGAGTTCAAATTACGCCGAAATCAACTTTGCCTTTCATCCTATCGGGGTCAATTAAATAAGTACCAGTTACGCCCTGGAGTCGATATAATCGACTTGATCCGTTTGTCTATCCTTGTTTGTCCCCTCTGTGTGTGGCTCCTTGTGGGCAGTAAAGAAATAAAACAAGTTAAGACGGTGCTCCAGCATGGATGCAGTCCTACGACTGAAACCGCTAAAAGAATAAAATAATTACTTTAGATCATCCACAAAGAAACTATGGATTTTCTGATTCCTATTATATACACATCCTATTATATACGCGTGACCTAATGGTTATGGGGTTACGCTCACGATCGCAAGATCACCCAGTCGTGAGTGGCCCTACAACAAAATTGCGTTCCGTTCCAAGGAAATGTAATTTCGATGATTGACATTCAAAACAGTAATTTCTAAAGGTTGGCAAAATTTTAAAAAAAAAAATCAGAATATAACTATTTGAGTTTTATAAAAGAAATAATTGATTCAAAGTCAGAATAAACAGAACAGACAGACTATGTTCTTGGAATATTCCTTTTCTAAGCTTCAGAGACAACGATTTTGATTTAAATACTAAGGACGATCAGAATGGTTAAACAGTTCTTTGCGGTCCTTTTGATAACAAAAGGGCAGTCTGACCGGTAATGATATTACGTGATTCCAATAACCGTAAGGGAAGACTCAAATGCTTTTATATTATCAAACCCATACTATAACAAGATTCCTCTAGTGTGCTTCTACATTTTGGTTTTGAATTCAGACAGCAGACACTTTTATTAAATGTTCTTCGACGCAGCGCTACACCCTCTTCTTTCTACCTGCTTTGCTCAGCAATCATTGTCTTGTTCGTCTCTCAATGTTCTTTGAAGTGTACAATCGAGATAGCCTGTGTAAAGCTTATAGATAATGTTTTATGCATGTAACATCCTTGTAGCAGGTTACAAGATTTATGTATGCCATAGCAAACCAATTTGGTATGTCGTTTTCGGCTTCAATAGTTCTTTTAAATATACACGTGTATAACATTTTGTCTCTCTATGTGTATGCTTGTATGGATGTATGTATGTATGGATAGATGGATGGATGTATGGTAAATACATATCATTGTAAGTGTTGATTCATATATGTGAATATGTGTTCGACTATAGGTGTGTACATGTATAGCTCTCTTCTAATGTATGTGCATATGTCAGCGTGTGTGTGTGTGTGTGCATCTACGTATATGTATATGTTTGTCGGTGGTATATGTGGCGTGTATACATACTACATATATATATATATATATATATATATATATATATATATATATACTCATATATATATATATGTGTGTGTGTGTGTGTGTGTGTGATGTATATATATATATATGCACACACACACAAACATACGTGTATATGTGCACACACACACGCACGCACACATACACACACACACATATATATAGGTGTTTGCATCCCCATTCTATATATGCCACAGCCTGAGCATCAATTAGCACCACTACGTGTAAATTAACTCCCTTTACCACATAGCTCTCCTTTCGGTTCTATTGATATCGAAGTTGAAGAGTGTGCGTTGTGTGATGGATGAGGAACATTATCTCATGAATTATTGGTGAACATCACCTACATAGCGGTTTGTGAAACAGCAGCAGCAGCAGTAGTAGTAGTAGTAGTAGTAGTAGTAGTAGTGGTAAGTGATTCTTATGGCTATGTACAACCCAAATGAGTAGCAGGTCCAATGATCAAGGGCTTTCCCGCTGTAATCCTCTCGTTTCGTTTTTATCTGTCGTTTCATTTTTCTCTCATGGGTGTGATTTGAGGGATAAACAGGATCGTTCGTGGATTCGCTGTGGCAGTAGTTGTAGTAGTATCAGCAGTAGTTGTAGTAGCAGCAGCAGTAGTAGTAGTTTAGTTGTAGTAGTAGCAGCAGCAATATAAGTAGTAGCAGTAGTAGTATTAGTAGAAGTAGTTGTAGTAGCAGCAGTAGAAGTAGTTGTAGTAGTAGTAACAGCAGCAGTTGTAATAGTAATAGTAGTAGTAGTAGTAGTTGTATGCATATGTCTAAAAATGGCTGCATGGCTGTTGAACAGCTAATGTCTGGCAATTAGGATAACCAAAAGACGGTAAGGATGTGAACTGATGAAACTCCGGGATGAGACGTAACTCTCTGCGGTCGATCAACATGCTAGAAATAATAGCCAAATTTCTTTGAAATCATGCTCTCTATCACCTCAGAAATATATATATATATATATATATATATATACTGCAGAGAAAGGCATAGAAGTAAGAACAAGAATTCTCGCTAAGCTGGAACAAAACCAAGCTGTAACCTTACAACAAGTGTCAGAAGAGTGTGAAAGAATAGTAAATTTAAGACATGACACAGAAAAAAAATTGAAGATAAAGATTGCTCCCAAGTGAAACAAGTGCGAAATAGGCAGAATAGAAATCAAGTGTGTACTAAAATACAGTACAAACAAGACAAGGATCAGGGGGAAAAAAAACCATGTTTTGCACGTGGAGTTCTACACCTGAGTAAAAACTGAAGAAAGCGCAATGCTTCCGTTGTGGAAAAATAGGACACGTAAAAGTGCACTGTAAATACTAGATGACAAAACGTTGGAACACAAAAAAAAAAGAGAATAGTGTGTCGTCGAAAGAAAATGGTAATATAACAAAGAGAAAATTTGTAAATGTGAAAATTAAAGATATAAGAGTAAAAAAGCAGTTAGACACTAGAAGCTATATTACCATTGTAAACGAAAAACCTTGGAATTATATCGGTAAGCCGAAATTAAGTAAATCTACGAAGGTTGCACATAGTGTTACGGGTAAAAGATTGTGGTACGTGAATTACCGGTAACCCCAGAAAACATATAGCGAAATGCGGTTAAGGACAAATTTATAATAGAAGTGAAAAGAACACTGTGGTCAGGAAAAGTAAATAGGAACAGGATTGGTGCGAAACGAAACCAAGATTTGAACCTATAGTCAATTTGTGATGGCGTACTGATGTGTGTACAGAGAATAGTGATATCTGAAACATTGCAAAAGAAAATGTTGAAGCAATTCCATGTTAGACATCCTGGTATTTGGAGGATGAAAGTTTTAATGCGCAGCTCCATGTAATGGCCAAAAAAATGGATAGAGAAATCGAAAATTTAGTGAAAGGCTGTAGAGGATGTGCTCTAGCAGAAAAATTACCGACAATAAAGTGTGAACCTGGGCCAAAAGTAGATGCTCCGTGGTCGAAACTACACATTAATTTCACTGGTTCTTTAAACGGTTCATACTACTTAGTGGTAGCTGATAGTTTCTCTAATTGGTCAGAAATTTGTAAGTGTAAAGTACCAACCTCCTCAACTCAACTGTTTGCGAGGTTTGGCATCTAAGACGCGATTGCGTCTGACAATGGAACGCAATTTGTCCTTTGAATTTAAAAAGTTCTGTATACGTTCGCTAAAGACCATGTAACTACGGCGCCATACCATCCCAGATCTAACGGACAGGTAGAATGCTTTGTCGAAACGTTCAAGAGAGCGCTGAGAAAGTTGAATAAGGAAGTTACGGATGGGGCAGCTCTACAACAATTCTTAAGAGTATACCGTGTGACACCAAATACAAATACCCCAGCAGGTATGTCACCAGCAGGGCTGATGTTTGCGAGGAAAATAAAATCAGTGTTCGACAATTGCTACCGGGCAAGAAAAGAAAAATTGCAAGGGAAAATACAGCAAGATTTTTCAAAATTAGCGAAAAGGTATTTGTGAGGGCATGTAAGGGCGGAAAACAGAGTTGGGAAGACTGCGTTATTACCAAACGTATAGGGAAAATGCTATATATAGTAAAAAGTAGAAAAGGCATAGACAAGAGACATAAGAACCAAGTGAAAAGAAGATACGTTGAGAGCGAACCCAAGAGAATGGAAGAACCAATAGAATGGTTATATGATACTTTTCATGTACCAACGCTACTACAGGTGATTGAACTCAGGCATTCCTGGAAGTGAATGCCAAACAGGAAAAAAAAAAACATTAAACGTGTAACCAAGATAAAATCTCAAAAAAGGGAGATGGGGTGATCTAAAAAGTATTACTATTAAAAGAAATAAAATGACACTCCCGAAGAAAAGAAGAAAAGCTAAAAGGGAAATGTTGTGGGGATAGTAGTAATAATAGTACACCCCTCCTACGGGACAAGTGGTATACGCTAGTCGCAATAAATAAGGTAATGCTGGTCAGTATAAAGGCAAAGTACGAAGTAGACGGTCATAGATAGTCGTGGTCTTACGTGTATAACAACTATACTGGTATACCAGAGTTGGCGTTATAACAATCCAACATTAAAGGATTACAACACATTGATATAGAATCAACTGGAACTCTTGTCGTAACTGAGGAATTGCCAATTTATCTCCGTAAAGTGTCCATTTTTCTATTTCTATTGCTATCCAAGCCATTTCTTATTTCTATAACTTTCTTATGATCTTCTACTAGACGGTGCAGGTAAAACTTTTTCATTGAATTTCTTCAGTTTTTTTTTTTAGTCTTAAAATACAGATTCAGTGTTTGTTTAGTCGATGCATCCTTAGCAAGATTTTCGTACCTAAGAAATAATCAAGTCGCTTCTAATAGATATTCACTATATTACCTACATGGTCTGTATCCGTGATAGTCATGATTGAATATCTTCGACTAACTTTTGGCTTTAGAGTGTATCCCAAATTTTTATATTCTTCGATAGCTGTTCTCACATTATATCTCCTTTATCTATAAATAAGAATGGTGCAAGAATGTCACCTTGTAAAACCCGGACTAGTATCTTAAAATATACTATATTGGCATCTGGTTTAAGTTAACAAGCATAAAACCATACATACATACAAACGTACATAAATGCACACATGCATACACGTAGATATAAATGGGTTGTAATACTTGATAAAAAGAGGGCTAAAATATTTATTACAGTAGGTAGGCTGAAATCCTCAGTGACTATCTACAATGTAGCGGAAAATACGTAGTCCAGAGGGATATTCTGCATAATATGTACATACATAATCTGTAAGGTCACATATATATATATAAATTAGTGAGTTAAAAATGGATTCGGATTATTTCTGCAACTAACAAAATAAAAATTTCATTTAAGAGCGCTTAACATTTAAAAATAACAACCGATGGAGAAAATTCCATCAATTTCAATCAATCAAAATTTCTGGGAAATAAAGACAATACCATCGTGGGGAGATCTTGTCTTCAAAGCCGACTTGTGGAAGACTCTGGAACAGATATGATTCAGTCTTTTGAGATGAGAATCAGCTTCACAATATTCCTTCTCACATATATGCTGATCAATTCCAAATCTTGCCAACCAAGCGGAATATGCCTCGCTGAGGCGAACTAATATGTTAAATGTCCATTGTATTCACTGGGTGGCTTTAAAGACGAGATCTTTTCAATTTGCAGCGATTGGCTGATAACACTGAAGTGCTTTTCCTTGACTTTTGTTCCTGCGTTTTAAAGGGAGGTTCTGTCTGCTATTTGTATCAGTGATCTCAAGTTTTCAAACTTTTTCAACATTCCGGGTGTAGCAATCTATAAGCATCACTGACTACTACTACTACTACTACTACTACTACTACTACTACTACTACTACTACTACTACTACTATTACTACTACAGCTCCTGCTGCTGTGACACCTTAGTGTATTCCCTAGGAGATTATTTCGATTTCTGGACTTCATTTTTGATTTAATATTGGAAGTGCGAACTGGTGAATAATAGCGTCGGTAGCTGCAGATTTTAGGTGCACCTGTCACTGTCTTTGTATCTCGATGGCAGCACAAATATCTCAAAAGAATTCGTTTGTAAAAATACTGGTTTCTCAGTTTTCTGGCCAATGTTTATGTTCTTCACCAATGTTGGTATTCTTGGTCGACATCTGCGATAGATTTACAAATGCAAACACACACATATACACCCACACACCTCTATCTAAGACGCCACCCACACGTCCAAAACTTCCCCCCCACACACAAACATATACATACACACCACACAAATACATACATACATACATTGTGACCCCCTTCGGTCATGAATGACCATGGGATTGCACCTAGAAAGTTACCCTCCCAATCACAAGTCCGGGCAAGGTTGTTTATGGAAGACCAACAGTCACCCATGCACACCAGTCTCCCCTCTCCATGCCACCAATGTTATCCAAGGGAAAGGCAAAGGCCGATACAGTTTGGCACCTGTGACGCCGAAACACAGCTGAGTGAACTGGAGCAACGTGAAATAAAGTGTCTTGCTCAAGAATACAACACGCAGCCCGGTCCTGGAATCGAACTCACGACCGTAAGCTCGACACTCTAATCACTGAGCCATGCGCCTTCACAAGAACGTATGTACATGGTTACATACTTAAATATTGAGCGCGATCAGTCGCATATTCTTTTATTTGAGACTATTCATTGAATTTGTGAGCAAAATTAGTGCCACAACTATCAATCTTCTTAGATAATTGCTTATTCATTTTATCACGTTCAGTAACCTCGCTATCCACACACCACAAAAAAGCCATATTTTATTCAAGATCGTAGTGATGTCCGTCTCAAACTTGAATTCATCATGTAGCGATTTGCAGCATGCAACATGGCCGGATCCGATGACATCAACATCATTAGAAAAAGCACCGAAGCTAAACAAAAACGGTAAAGTTAAACAGAGCCATTTCATTTGTCGCTATAGAAGAAACCGAAACGATAAAGCGTATTTCTAGGCATATGAAGTCAATAATGATCTATTTAATTGCTATAAAATGGCAAAAATACATCTCTCTGTTGGCTACACGAACAAGAATGAAACTACATTGGGAGTCTAAATTCATTCAGAACAGAATTAATGTCCTACAAAGCGGTTACGTCAGCAAGCGGCATTTGTTGAGCGTAAGAAGAGAATTAATGAGTGTAGTTTTATTTCGAAAGGTAAGTGATGTAATTTTATTCCCCAAAGTCTAAATATTGTCCAAACAACTCTATGCAAACGTCCTTCTGAAACGGACATGCCTATAACAACGAGGAAACGATCGTATTACAACAGATCAGATCAGATTCCTTGCTCTACTACGTTCCCTCGCAGTAATGCATGCCTTCTACACCATCGCGTCAATGTTTGTATCTGCAGTGACAATATGTTTACTATGAGCTGGCTGAGGAAGGATTATAGTCAATTTAAAGGTATTCGGAGAGAATTTCTTCAAAGAGAAACAAAGAATCCTTTTATAGGCGCAGGCGTAACTGTGAGCTTAAGGAGTTCATTTAGCAACCAGATGGTTTCAAGTTCGGTTTCACAGTACTGCTCCTTGAGCAAGTCTCTTATAATATAGTCTCAGGCTGACCTATGCTTTGTGAGGGTATGGCTGATGGAAACGGAGTAAGCCCATCGTATATATGTCTGTATGTATGTGTGTCTGTATGTCTGTATGTATGTGTATGCATGTGTGCATGTGTTTGTGATGATGTTTGTGATTGTACACTACTCTACCGCTTGACAACCTACGTTGGCTTCTTTACGTTCCCGTAACTTAGCGGTTTCGTAATTTAGATTTATATTCCTTATACCTATAGTTACACCTAAATATATAACTAAATGCTTCCGCACCAGTCTTGGGGAATCGGGCTTCACAAAATTCACTCCTCGAAACATATATGCATACATGCATGCATACATACATACATACACGCATATATACATTCATACACGCATACATACATACATACATACGTACATACATACATACATACATACATACATGCATACATACATACATATGTATACATAACGTACATACATATATGCATACATACATACATACATACATACATACATCGTGGCACTCCGTCGGTTACGACATCGAAGGTTCCAGTTGATCCGATAAACGAAACAGCCTGCTCGTGGAATAAAGAGTACAGCAAAGGTTTTCCACCACACATGCGGGAACCTCGTGGAGCTTTAGGTGTTTTCGCTCAATAAACACTCACAACGCCTGGTATAGGAATCGAAACCGCAATCCTACAACCGCGAGTCCGCTGCCCTAACCACTAGGCCATTGCATACATACATACATACATACATACATACATACATACATACATACATACATACATACACGAATGCATACATGCATACATACATTCAGGCGGTGAATATGCAGAATCATTAGACTACATGAAAAACACCACATGGCATTTACTGGATTTTCTTTAATGCGCTCGGTGTTCAAATGCTACCGACGTTGAATTTGCCTCAATGAAATAAAGATCCATCCCAGCGTGCCCAAAATTATAACCTTAAAAACGATGATAACGACAACGACGACGATGATGATGGCGATGAGATCATCACGAGGATGACGACAATGATAATTATGATGACGATGATGCAGATGGTGATTTCTCTCCCTCTCCCTCTCCCTCTCCCTTCTCTTTCGCCTTTCTGCATTCACTCTCTCAATATCTTTCTTTATGTCGCTCACTTGGGACTTCACACACTCCTGGCTTTTATAATCCGCTAAAATATTAAGAGATACCGGCGACTCATTCAAATGACATCTATCTAATCAATCTTGATAAACCTACACACATGACGAATGGTGGTTAATCACAGAGGCAATATTGCTGTTGCTGTTATTGATGATAATGCTCATGTTAAGGATGGTGGTATTGATAATGATGCTGTTGACAATGATGACGACGACGACCACGACGACCACGATGATGATGATGATTATGACGACGACGGCTGTGACGATTATAGTTGTGAAGAAAGGAGAAAATAAAAACGTTAATTATAAAAGACACAAAAATACAATATACTAGTGATGATGATGATGATGATAACGACGACTGTTAAGCTTATAGTTGTCAGGAAAGGAGAGAATAAAAACGATAATAATAAAAGACACAAAAATACAATATACTAGTGATGATGATGATGGTAATGATGATGGTGATGATGATGATGATGATGATGACGACGAGAATAAGAATAAGAATAGCAGCAACAACAACAACAACAGCATGTAGAGAAGAGAGAAAAAAGAACCACCAAAAATCGATAACAAACTCATGGTGAAAGAATGATCGAAAAATATAGATTAAAAGAAAGAAGAGCTGGAATAGAAGAATGTGATGAAGAAAGAAAGAAAGAAGAAAGAAAGAAAGGTAGAAGAAATTGAAAAAGAAAGGAGAGCAATGTAGGAAGGAAGAAGAGTGAGAAAAAAAAGGAGAGAAAGAAAGGCTCAGATTATAATATGAATTAAACTGAAACAGATTATAAAATCTTTACAATATTTCCGGATTAGATGACACATCCTTCGGCAAGGTTTTCGTTTTTGCTCTCATTCACTTCCCGCCCCGTACTCACACACTACTGTCTTTCAATCTCACCCTCTCTCTCTCTCTCTCTCTCTCTCTCTCTCTCTCTCTCTCTCTCTCTGACTGTCATTCTCTCTCCATCACTATATTTCTCTCTCTCTCCCTCTCTCACACCTTCTCTTCCCTACATTCCTTTGTTTGGTTCATTTCAAAATCACACATTTAACAATATATATTTTTTAAAAGTTTACACTCTTACATATACAGTTATCGTATCCTCTAAACACGAATTCACGCACACACACATACACACACACACACACACAAACCTGTGTACGCGGAAACATTAATCTAAATATGTATGTATAGAAGCATACACACATGCGCGCGCACACGCACGCACACACACATATACATACACACTCACAGTTGTGCATATGTTATGTACAATATAGTATAATTCAGGGCAACTGGAAAAATTTAAGCATTGCAAAGCCTCCCTGTGAGTTAAATAGAAATCTAAACACATTCTTTCTAAACAATTGATATGCAGAAAATAGTGGGTGGCAGTCTCCTGACGGACAGTTTAACAGTGTTGACTGTTCTTCAGAGATAAAGTACTCGGTTTCTTTCTCCAATTATTAGCATAAGTCAGCTGCAATATAAAGAAGTTATGAATTGGGCCAGCACCGTAGTGGAGAGCTTAATTTCCATGTTTTTGTTTTTGATGTATCCTCATAAAGTAAACCATTTTATGCAAAATAGTAGATCAGAAGAACTAGACTGACCACAACGGTGCTTGCTTAATTCGTAACTGCTTAACATAGCAACAGACCGATGCTATTGTTTGAGAAGAGAAGCCAGGAGCGTCTTGTGGACGAGTGGTCAACAAACCACGAAACAGTCAACCAAGGGACACACATTCACACATACACACACACACAGATAGACACATAAACACATATATACATACATACTCACACATACATATACTTATACATGTGTGTGTACGTACGTACGTATGGCTGAATGTTTGTATGCTTATGAGTGTATAATGGGTGAAAGAGACATCAGAGATTCTTTTCTTCATAATAAACGGCAGAAGGTGCATAAAGATGATGCAACGCTTTCTCTCGATTGTGGCAAAAGCAATCATATTTGCATTGTTGGCAACCCTGTGTTTACAGCAAATTTCTGAACGTTATGAGCGTTTATCCCCTGGGACTGCGTGCTTCACTCGAGTAGAGCAGTAAAAACTGAATTATTACTCGCTAACGGAGGCTTCCATCTGCAGTCTTTCGCTTCTATGTGAGCTTGTGTGTGGGCGCGCGCGCGTTTGAGTGAGTTTGTGAGTAGTACATATACATGCATACATAAATAGATGTAAATTTATAAAAATATATATACATACATACATACATGCATACATATTTGTGTGTGTCTGTGTGTGTGTGTGGTTTCATAAAAGTAAATTTATAAAAATATAAATAAAATAATTTGATACAAATTTCTCCTCAAACATTAGCTATAAAAATAAATTGTCTATACTGGCCAACCCTGTTGCTGTAATGATAGATTTTACAACCTTTGCCTCTGCGTGATCCTTTTCGCCAACAGGAGAATAAAATCTTTTAATAAGCGTAACGAACTAATTGTCAGTTGTAAACGTAACTTACGATTTACGTTCAAGTACTTTATGAGAGAGAACAGACAACCACTAACGACATTTCATTCTTATGAATATGTTTTGTTTATATTTTTATAAGTTTTTATATATATATGTGTGTTAGTGTGCGGTTTTAAAGTCAAGTTTTGGCTGCTATTTAAAGCGTGGTGGTATCTCTTAGATACCCTAAATTAAAATGTTAATGATAATTATTAACTTTGAAGGTTTTTATTCCTATGCTGGCCACTTGGTACTTAATTAATGATCTTGTCCTTATATATATATAGTATTTTACTTTTATTTACCTTTTAAAACATATATTTCTCTACGATATTCATAGCGTTCTATTTCTCTTTCTTTGTTTTTATTTTTCATTTGTCATGAAAACAGAGTTTCACTTGTGGGTCATATCTCTCTCTGTCTCATTTCGTTGTTTCACCATGTTCACCTACCTCTGCATAAACACACACACACATACATACACACACAAACATAGATAAACAAATATACAAGCACACATATACACTCACACACGCAGGTATATATTAATATACAGACATATATAAACGATACACAAGTGCATATCGCCTACTTGTTATTAGAGAAATCAATAACAGAAATACACATCTATGCCATACAACATATCTAACCTCATCATATTGCACGCACATAACTACTTAAATCATAAGCATATCCCTTCTTTCATGTATGTAAGCACTTATGTACATAAGTGCATGTTAGAATATGCAGTTATACATGACTCCATACAGTAGCTCATATATACACATACCATCACATTTGTGTGTGTGTATATAAACACACAACCATACTTATCTGCAATGCATGATTATGATACTTCCTCTCTCATTTTATGATATACCTCAGTTTGCTCCCACCATCTTCCTCTTGTATGCATAATTTGAATTTGGTTAACTTCTAATATTGACAATTCAAAAGTAGGTTAAATTAAACACACACACACATAATATATACATCCATAATGTGTGTGTACGTATGTATGTATGTATGTGTATGTGTGTATATATACATATACGTACATACATACATTCACATATACATATATATGTATATATATATATATATATATATATATATAATATATATATATATATACATATGTAGTTTTAAATTAGCTTGCCAAATCATCATTGATATGATTAATTAAAATCAATACGTGGAATAAAATGTTGCTTACACCATTGGGATTCAATATATATATGTGTGTATGTGTGTATGAGTGTGTGTGTATGTATGTTTATATATATATATATATATATATTCACTTATATACGCCTATATATGAGTGTATGAGGAATCGTACGTATACACTTAGGTACATATATATATTTATATGTGTGTGTGTGTATGAATATTCGTATATGCATGTGTCTACGCATACATACACACATACATAAACACGCACACGCACACACACACACACAATTATATTAACACTATCCAATTTGTCGAACTTATCGAAGGTTGTTGACATCTTGTTATTTGCAAGATTTTGGAATAATTTTGTGCAAGACTCCAGTCTGCAAGAAACGCAACTCATTTCAAACTGAATGAACTGGAACTATATGAAATGAAATTGAAGTGCTTTGGTCAAGAAATAGACTAAAATACCTAACAATCTGATTGTATATCAAACATCTTTGCTGCTGGACCACGTACCATCATCGTAAAGGGAAATATATTTGTTCTTATTACTATATCTGTAATAACTGCCCAATACTTTATTTTATTAATGGCGTTGCTTTGTCCAGAATAAACTTACGGGGATTGCTATTGAAATACTATCTTTATAGCCTAAAAAAAAAAGACAATCACACTTAGTTAATATATATATATATATATATATATATAGAGAGAGAGAGAGAGAGAGATATGGGTGTGCGTGATTGTGTATAGAAGAATATATTAATAAAAGGAATTCCAACCTTGTCTGATTTTCACGTTTTATTTACAATCTTATAATGATATATTATAAGATAATATATTATAATAGAATAAAATCAAATCAAATAGTAGAATGTTAAATGCTCATTCTGATTGAACTAGTACTTTCATGCATTAAATTCTGCGATCTTCGGGTTCATGTAGTAGTGGTGACAGTCATGCTTCACAATTTATATATATATATATATATATATATATATATATATTAGCGACAGAGGCAATATTAATACCGAAAAGTAATACTTGTCTCAAATACGGATGTACTGTTAGAATAAAGAGCGATGAAAAAAAATAACAAGAGTGCATTTTGCACCAAAAGCGACTATAAGGGTTTGTTTCGTGGTATCTACCGCAGTTCAGTTTATTCTAACAGAGCATTCACGTTTAAGTGGAGATAAATATTATCACTCAGCCACAGAAGTATCGTATTTATTATTATTATTATTATTATTATTATTATTATTATTATTATTATTATTATTATTATTATTATGTATGTCTGTTTGTTACCTGTCTGTCACTCCTTGACCATTGGTGTTGGTTTGTTTACGTCTCTGTAACTTAGCAATTTGAGAAAAGAAGACCGATAGAAGACATTCCAATCTTGAAAACAAACGAAACTAAAGCAAAACGTACTAGTATTGATTTGTTCGATTGCAAGCCCTTTCAGGGAAGTGCCGCATCATAGTCACCGTCTGTTGGCTAACGCAAGTCAAAGACATAAAATTGAGAGTTGATCTTTGGCTAAAAACAACAAACGTCAGAATAACTGGAAAGACCGATGAACGCATTCTGGATATAAGCTATATACGAAAGGTACTGAGAAGTTCTTGGCTTTAAGGGTATGGCGAAAGACTCAGTTAGAGGCCCAACATTCCGAGTTTATTTTACAGGTCTTAGAAAAACTGAAGGATCACTGCAATACGTGTGTGAATCTGAGATGGGAATATGTTGAATAAAATCATAATTCATTCTCTTGTATTTTCTTTTACCCAAAGCCAGGAACATTTCAACATCCCCTCGTATGTATATGTATATGTATATATATATATATATATTATATATATATTGAGGAGTCGTTGAAAAGTTCTGGGCTTTAAGGGTGCCGCGAATAGAATGGTTGGAGGCTCAACCTTCCGCGTGTTTTTACAGGCTTAGGAAAACTGAAGAGCTACTGTAGTAAGTGTGTGAATCTGAGAGAAGTACATTGAATAAAATCATAATTAGCTGATCCTCTTGTATTTTCTTTTAACAAAAGCCAAGAACTTTTAAGCACCCCCTTATATTAAATGGTGGCGCTAACATGCTTAATTTAGGGAGCAAAATAATTGTATTTAGTAAAATTAAATTCCTGTCATCCAGCCACCCATCCACCTTCTCTGCCAGTATTCTTTGGTAGTACTGTCCTCAAGCACTTTCTTCATCGGGTACTATTAGAAGCAACGTTTTGTCCACACTGTATTTCTATTTAATTAAATTTTCTGGGTTGTCACCCTTGCTTTCCTTCACTATACTTTATCATTAAGCTAATGGTTCTTTCCCAAAACCATGCATTTTATTTTAATTAATTTCATTTCCGCTGACAACAGTGATAACGCTAGCACCGACCTTACCAGTTCTGCGTCATTGGGTTGGTCCACTGAACTCGCTTAAAAGCATTAAATCCCTATTTTTTTATGCAGAAGTTGCACATTTAATGATTTTAACCTATCTGTCTATTTATATCTCTATCTGCCTATCTGTCTATCTATATATATAAATTCGCGCACACACATGCGCACGCACACACATCCATCCATACACACACACACACACCACACACACACACACACACACACACACACACACACACACACACACACACACACGTAGGTAGGCATGCCTCAACTTACGTCGTTTCGAGTAATGTCTTTTCCGACATTTAAGAAATAAAACTGAATTTCAGTCGAGTTATCCGTCGTAAGTCGGATAATCATAAAAATTAGAAAAAAGAAATTATGAAAATATACGTATAGACCATTCATTAAAACAGATAGAAGATAATAGAATTTTTAAAGAATGATTTGTCGTGTTGCGTCGTTTTGCACGTTTCTTCGCATTCCTTGCAATCACTTGCCAACGTAAACTGAGGTATACTTGTATGAAACTAGCACTCCGTCGAATACAACGATGAGTATTCCAGTTGATCCGTTGAACAACCTGCTCGTGAAGTTAGCCTACAAGCGCTAAGCTCTCTACAGACACGCGTATCTTTGAAACGTAGTTCTCAGGGACTTGCAGCGTGACACAGAATGTGAGAAGGCCGACCCTTCGAAATACAACTCATTTCTGCCAGCTAAGTGACCTGGCACAAAATGCAATAAAATGTGTTGCTAAAGAACACAACGCGCCGCAGGGAATCGAACAAACGATTTTACGATCGTCAGGCGGGTACGCTGACCACTACGCCACGCGCCTTTACTATGTCTGTTCACACACACACACACACACACACACACCCTTGCTCCTGTGAGTACAAGTCTATATATTCGCGTTTATGCGGATGCGTCAATATATGAACGAGCATATCTATATCAAGTCTTTAATAGATATCTCCATATATGACCTTGTGTGAAGTGAAGTGTATGTGTGTGTGTGTGTGTGTAAATGGTTATGTGTTTCAGTTTTCCTTTGCGTATGTATATTTGTACTTCTCTGTTCATATTACCTATGTACCTATCCGTCAGTATGTCTATCTGTTTACTTTCATATCCATTTGCCTATATACATGTGCATATACATACACACACACACATCTACATAACAGCACACTATTTTACCTATATATAAATATAAACTGTAATTATGGTGGGGGGAGGGGTGATTATCTACTACGTATATTTCCTATTTAGCACTAGGGATGTTTCATTTATATGGACGTGCTCCTGTATTTGTCTGAGTGTTGGGTCCTTCGGGTGCTCGGATACATACATACATACATACATGCATACATACATACGGGTATCAGCACACACACTTACCCACACACATGCGCACAAACAAACAAATCGAACGCAGCTTGAATAACGGACAAAGTCAACAATTACTGAAAAGGTTGCAAGACGCAACGAAAATTTATGAAAAATAAGTAAATGAGTGGAGATTTTACCGGTGAGTGTGTTAAATTATAAGGCAGCAAAAGAGAATGACTCTCCCCAGTCGCAACAGAATATGCTTCAACACACGAACTCACATAAAGTATGTTGCAAACCAAATCACAAAACGAAATATACATACACACACACACACACACACACACACACACACACACACATATATATCTTTTACTCTTTTACACGTTTTAGTCATTTCACTGTACCCATGCTGGAACACTGCTTTAAAGGGTTTTAGTCGAAGAAATCGATCTCAGGACTTATTCTATCGTTT
>NC_043005.1:50848885-50851385 GCF_006345805.1 Octopus sinensis | reverse complement strand
AGGAATATCCTTCCGAATATTGAATGTATAACTCGGATGTTTACATTCAGTTAATAATCATCTTACTGTTGATAAATTTCAAATATTCACATTTATTTCAGTTTTTTTGATTCATGATGTTTTATGCATAAAAATATTATCATATTAATGATGGGACATCAAAAGTAGAAGTATTCTTATCAAGCTACCCACTACTCTCTGAGACAAATTGCAGTCGTCGTTGATCTCAATGATACTGAGAGCTATGTCACTGGAATGCAAGCTCCTGTTAGGGCCTCCCATGCTTGACAGGTGAACGAACAGAGCCTTGGCTAAAAATGGAACACTTTTTTCCAGCGGTAAACTTTGAGTTGCATAGGGCCAAGAAAGCAACACCACGACCCCCTCCTAGAAAAAAGCAGAATTACAGAAATATCAATTACAATTCAAAACCAAAAAGACCTAGGAGAGGAAGGCCTTCCCTGTGCTAAACATATGATAGAGAACCCGAAAGAGATTGGGGAGACTCAGGCAGAGATGAAAAGGCAGGGATCTAGCTGGACAGAAGCAGAAAAAAAACTGCTCAGATTCGAGAGGGTGGAGAAAAGTCGTCGAAGGAGAGAAAGGGAGTTAAGTAAGTATCGACTATAATATACGAAGTGGTATCAAAAAGTTCCCAGACAGTTATGTTTAATAAAATATAATTTATTTAACTAAGTTTAAACACCATCTCCTTCGAAATACTCACCTTGCGCAGCAATACACCGCTCTCAGTGTTCCTGCCAATTTTGGAATTCGACCTGGAAGTCGGTTTCCGTAAGCGAATCGAGGACTGTCTGCGATTCGCTTTTGATCTCGACAACGGTATTAAAACAGTGACCTTTGAGCTGCATTTTCATGTTGAGGAAGAGATAGAAAAAAACAAAAACCGATGTGGCAACTTTCACAAGCGGTCCATTAACTGTCCAACTCGCTCGACAGGATTCTCCGCTGTGTGATTTCCTGCATGCCGAAAGTATATTCCAAATTGGACCACGTTGTTATCGAATTCCTCTTGCAGTTTAAAATCCTTCGAATATTCATATTTCAGTTCTAATTCACGCAGTGGCGTGCATAACTATAGATTAATCATTACAAATTCATATGCGTCTCTGCCACAAACACCATTAAACATTACTAGATATACCATTGTGACTTACCCTTATTATGCTGTGCTCTCTGCATGTTTCTTGCATGGCTCTTCTCTGCCAGCTGATGTACTCTAATCAAGAATTTCGATGGTACATCTGGTGTATAAGAGAATTTGACATCGCTGCCCTCAACAGTGTCTCATTTCGGGCCATCGGTTCGTCTGGTATCGTGGCCAGGAAAGTGTCGAGTTTTATTTTAAAGACCTCTGCATCCATGTCTTGCAGGTTTCTCAGTTGTTTTGGCAGGATATTAAAGAGCTGAGGTCCCCTGAAACCGAGGCTGTTGCAATACCTTTTCAAAAGCCGAAACCCGAGTATGTGGATGTCCTAAACTGCATAATCTTTCATAGTTGTGTTTTGAATGTATTAATTCTCTCCGTTTCCTCGCCTACTGTTATCTTGGTGCTTTATGGTGGTTTAAGTACGACTTTAACTCTTATTTCTAGCAGGCTGATACTTTTCTGTAACCTTAGGCTCCGTGCTAATTTATCTATATGTATGTTGCCTGTGTATGTATATATATATATATATATAATATATATATATATAATATATATATATATATATATATGTATATATGTATATGTATATGTATATATGTATATATGTATATGTATATATGTATATATGTATATATATATATATGTATATATGTATATATGTATATATATACACACATACATATAGATAGATATACACAACATATAGATAGCTAGATACATATATTGATGCATACATATATACATATGTGTGTGTGTGTGTATATATATATTTACATATATATATATATATATATATATATATATATATATTTATGCATATAAATATCTTTCTCCAGCTTATATAACTTTAGTATCTTGTCTCCGTTTATATTTCAATTCCGTGCATATTATGTTTCCCATCATACATAAAATTATATAATTATTCACATATATAGTTATGTATATCGATAAGAGCACATATACACATATATGTACACCGCGCGCCACACACACACACACATATATATATATATATGCATACGCGCTTACATACGTGTGTACATACAAGCGCACAATTTTATATATCTTTATATAGGCGTCTGGTATATGAGTGTGTATGATTGTGTGTAAAAGATAATATAGATAGTTTTCGAAAACTTCAAGTTCTGCACTTGTTTTATAGTTATATTACCAGGAATTTACCTGAAATGATTATTACAGCATAAAAATGAATAAATAAATAAATAGATAAAATAAAATAAACTGATGTGTTTTAGGAGGTGATATACGCATTGGTGTATCTTAACATCTCTTTTCTAACGTGAATATCTTTCTTTCTTTCTAAGTAAC
>NC_043005.1:50838885-50843885 GCF_006345805.1 Octopus sinensis | reverse complement strand
CCAAAGCTTTATGAGTGGATTTGGTAGACGGAAACTGAAAGAAGCCCGTCGTATATATGTTTATATATATAAATATATATATATATATATATATATATATATATATGCGTGTGTGTGTTTGTGTGTCTGTGTTTGTCCCCCTAGCATTGCTTCACAACCGGTGCTGGTGCGTTTATGTCCCCGTTACTTAGCGGTTCGGCACAAGAGACCGATAGAATAAGTACTGGGCTTACAAAAGAATAAGTCCCGGGGTCGAGTTGCTCGATTAAAGGCGGTGCTCCAGCATGGCCGCAGTCAAATGACTGAAACAAGTAAAAGAGTAAAAGAGAGAGCAAAGAGTATATATATATACACACACACACAACATACGCGCGTGTCTGTGCTTGCGCGGACGCGTATGTCCATGTGTGTGTATGCATTGCATGTTATGCTTAATCATTTTAACGCTTCAAACTGAACATGACACCCGTTATTTTCATGTAAACACCAATTTCCCTAAATCTCAGCTGACCTAAAACTAAACACACCAACAAAAATAAAAAAAAAACCAAAAAAACAAACAAAACCCAGAAAAGTAGCAACTCTCATCCCACCTCTTCCGCAGTTTTCACGACACCCCCTCCCCTATCTCTTCGTCTTATTGAAGCCAATTAATAAAATGGATGAAATTAATAAAATGTATGTTGAACTGAAAATGAATTTGAAAAAAAAAAATCTTTAATAAAAAAAAAAAATTAAAAAAATTAAACCTATTCAGTTGAGAATCGAAACCAGGTCAGCTATGCACAAGTGGAGACTCCAAGTGTAGCCATGTTGATTGATGATCGTAGTGTCTGTGGCGATAGCTGTGTTGCGTTGGGGATTAAAGAAAGAAAGAAAGAAAGAAAACAAATGGAAGAAAACCAAAAGCAAAGGAAGAATGATTGGCAGTGAAGGGAAGTGGGAGAGAAAAAGGAGGAGGTAAGAAGTGAAGGTATATAACAGACGAGAAGTGATGGTATATAAAACAAAAAGATAGAGCCAACAAAGAACATATGGAGAGAGAAAGACAGAGAGAGAGAGAGAGAGAGAGAGCGATAGATGTAGAGAGAGAGAAAGAGAGAGAGAGAGTACAGGGTAGCTGGTGTGTGTGTGTGTGTCGAGGGGTAAGGTGGGAGAGAAATATAGAAGGTAAGGTGGGTGTATTATTATCGATGGAAGCTGAAATTGAGTGTTCTCAGCATGACTCATCAATGTGGAATGTTAAACTTTTCCCAACATTGAGGTTAAGCTAATTTCTCCATTCAACAAAGTTTGTCTAATCACATACATACATACATACACACATACACACATATATATATATATGTATATATATATATATATATATATATATAATATATATTATATATATTATATATATATATATATATTATATTATATATATATATATAATTATATATATATATATATATACATATATATATAATTATATATATACATATATATATATATATATATACATATATATATACATATATATATTATATATATATATATATTATATATATATATATATATAATATATATATATATATATATATATACATATATATATGTTTATAGATTGTCGAATCTAAAAAGGATATCTGTAGAATGTTCTTTTTACAAACATTATTACATTGCTATATGTTGCTGCAGAACACACAGCACACAACACTATTCACATTCACTGCCACACTACACACTACACAACACATAAATGACTCCACAACGCGGTTATATAGAACTGCACTGTTGTACAACGGTGATTTTTACTAGATGACACGTATCGATATTGCACGCATGAAATGCTGATACCTTAACTTGACTTACTACATAAGTCTCTCTCTCTCTCTCGTTCTTTGTCTCTTTGTCAGTTCATGCATCAGTCCCCGCCTCTCTCTCTCTCTGTCTCTCTATCCGTCTGGTGTTTCTTTTCCTACTCATCTATTCTATCTGCTTGCCTATTTGTTTTTCTCTATCAACATACATGTCTATGAATCAATAAATCTATCTATTTAGTTAACTAAATATCTATATATCTCACTACCTATCTACAGGAATATCTCCTGGCTTATAAAACTACTATATATCTGTCTGCCTGCCTGCTGTCTGTCTGTCTGTCTGTCTGTCTATCTATCTATTTACCTACCTATCTATCTACCTACCTACCTACCTACCTACCTATCTATCTCTATCTATCTATCTATCTATCTATCTATCTATCTATCTATCCATCCATCCATCTATCTATCTATCTATCTATCTATCTATCTATCTATCTATCTATCTATCTATCTATCTATCTTTACCTAATCATCAGTCAACTTACCTCCCTCCTTACTACCTGCCTGCCTACCTACCTACCTACCTACCTACCTACCTACCTACCTACCTAAATGCCTACCTCCTGATATACCCATCAGTTTATCCATCCCCGTATCATGGTTCTTTATCTACCTCACCTTCTATCTCCCACTCTCTCCCCCGTGTCTCTTTATCTCTCATTCTCAAAGATATGCGTGCGCTTATAGTTGCCTTTGTGCATTCAAGCAAATGTACTTTTATACTACGCTGGCATATATTAATAATACGCCGTATCGTATGTATAATATCTTCGTATCACAACATTTTATACGCTTTTCTAACGTTACTTTTTTTCTCTAATACGAGGATTTTATAGAATACAACCGAGTTTGAAACGTAACTTCCACCCCTATTTTTCCATCTAAAACTTTCACCGCGTATCAATCTAATATACTCAGTGTACGTCTTATTGACTTTAGATATATTTTTTCCGATTTTTTTCCCATTCTTTAAAAAAATTTCCTCTTGCCTACATACATACATACATACATACATATATATATATATAGGCATAAATATACACACATATGCATACATACATACATATATATACATATATATACAGGCATAAATATACACACATATGCATACATACATGCATATATATATATATATATATAATTCTGTAGTGAGTTGCTAATTGAGTTTTGAGAAAACATGTAATGTACTTAGTAGAGCTAAAAAGGAAACTGCGTAAAAAGATCATTTTTTTGGTTAATTTTCTTATTTTATCATTTTCTTATTATATCTCCAATATCTACCTGTATTTCAGAGTCTTTCTAGTTTCATATTATTTCGGCTTATTCCATGAACCAGAATGCATGCTTTCCATTCTGTTCGTAATTATCACATCTTTATATCATTGATTATTAGAAGATCCTCCATCGGTTTCGACGATGAACATTCCCGTTGTTCAGCCAACATAATTACGTAACTCATTAGGGTAAATGGCAGAGAATTTAACAGATATTTCGTCAGCTTGACAACGCTTGCATCTAAAGTATAGTTCATCCGATGGGCTTCCATGCAGTTTCCCTCGACTCAGTTTCACCCACAAGGCCTGTGTCGACTGCATGCTATGATGATAGCACCTGTTCGTGGTTCTATGCAGTGGGATCGAACCGAGAGCTCAAGATTGCGAAGTAAGCTTATTAGCTATTCGGCCATGCCTCCTACTCGATATGCATGCACCAGAATATCATAATCATAATCATATCTTTGCTTCATATTCGACTGATGTATGTTGATAATATATAATCTACTGTTTCTTCTTTGTCTAAGTGTTGGCTTGTTCACCTACTGAATATAACTAACAAATCAGTCGTGTTTGTTGATATATTTTATCTTAAACAGGACCGAGCGACCGGAAATGAAGCTGTCCGTTTATTTCTTCATATTGATTGCATTGTCTGACAGCTGACGTTAACATCTTTTTCCTTTCGTAGTTTATTTATTTGTTCATTTAGCTTAAGGCTATGAGTTCAAAAATCGCTCTTGGTTGACTTATTTTTGTCATACTTCCGAGGTCGATAAAATATGTGCCACGCAACTACTGAGGGTCAGTGTGAAAGATAGTGCTCGCCATCCGAAAGTAAGGCCTTACGCGAAGATTAGAAACTATGATTTATCATTATAAAGAATTATTTATTCATATGACAGCGCTGCTTGCATTTGAATGTTACGGTATCAGACTACCAATAGTGAAGTGAATGACGAGATTCGAAAACGTTATGACTTCGAATCAAATCCACTGTAGAAAAGAGAAAGTCTGTTTTTAGAATCACAAAACAAAGACATCGTCTTAAAAACTGTCCATATTACCACCGAATGATATTCATAGATTGTTGAGACGTCGTCGACAGGACACACAGCACAAATAGGAAAATGTCACTGGTTCGAACCCAGTAACTCCCCACTGCAGTGGCATGGAGTGGAATTGTCTGAACTGGACTAGGCTGGACTGCACTACGACCAAGGTCAACCTTTTTAGCTCTCGATCATTCACGCTCACATTCTGCAAATAAGTAGCACTATCAAATTGACGAATTTCTGTGTGTGTGTGTGTGTATCCGCGTGTGTGTGTATTTATGTGTGTGTGTCTTAGTGCCTGTGTTTGTCCCCGCCCCCACAATCGCTTGACAACCGATATTGGTGTATTTACGTCCCTGTAACTTAACGGTTCGACAAAAAGGGAGATAGAATAAGTACTAGGCTTAAAAGAATAGGTCCTGGAGTCGAGTAAAGGATGTGCTCCAGCATGGCCGCAGTCAATGACTGAACAAATAAGAGAATAAAAGGATATATATATATATAGTATATATATTATATATATATATATATATATATTATATCACGTGACCGACCAGACCATCAGATGTTGCTACACATCGCTGGTCACAATGCGTTCGCATTGTTTTTAGCCTTCGAACGACGCCACCCCGCTGGCTAAGAGAGCAGGCTAACAGAAGAAAGAGTGGTGAAAGAGTACAGCAGGGATCACCACCCCCTGCCGGAGCCTCGTGGAGCTTTTAGGTGTTTTCGCTCAATAAACACACACAACGCCCCGGTCTGGGAATCGAAACCGCGAGTCCGCTGCCCTCACCACTTGGCCA
>NC_043005.1:50833885-50836385 GCF_006345805.1 Octopus sinensis | reverse complement strand
AATTGGCTTTTCAGTGCAAAATGCATTCTTGTTTATATCACTAGCGGGGAGTTAATTCTCGCTACCTCCGCGCCTGGATCACTAGACCATGTAATTTCGATCATGTTTGGTCTTATCAAATATGGATACACGATCGCTGGAGGCAGTAGTGATTCGTCTCCCCGTCAGCGACATAGAGACTGACAGTACCAGAATAACCGTTGGTGCCATGATTAGCCAGTGAGCTTGTTCAGAAATATATATTAGCCACAAGGGCAGTATCAATGCCGAAAGGTAATATTTAACCCCACCTAAATGTGGATGTACCATTAGAACAAAGTATACTGCGGTTGTTAGCACGAGAGAAACTCTCATATTGGCTTTTTGGTGCAAAATGCACTCTTGTATATATCGCTAGCGAGAAAATAAATCTTTGGTACCTTCGGGCTCGAAGACCACCAAATCACATGATTTCGACCTTGTTTGGTTCTTGTCAATGATGGACACTCGACTACTACAGGCAGCTGTGCTGTTTTTTAAAACAACAATCAAGCGATGACTTCGCTCGAAATCGAGCTGAAGCCATCATGTGTGAATGCATGCATGTATGTATGCATGTATATACTATGTATGTATGTATGTATGTATGTGTGTGTGCGTGTGCAAAGGAAACTGAAGACATCGCGCTGGAGAGGGAGAGGCAAAGAGAGGGAGAGAGAAAGAGAGAGAGAAAGAGAGAGAGAAGGAAGAGAGAAAGAGAGAGAGAAAGAGAGAGAGAGAGAGCGAGAGGGAAAGATAGAGAGTGAGATTGCAGCGTCTGCCGTCGTGATGGACATGGAAACAGACAGTGAAAGCAGGAGAGGTTAAAACTTGCGCGAAGTGCCGTCGTGATGCATTTTGAGAAATTAGGAGACAGTTCAGGTTAGGGTAGCGAATGTACATAAAAGTATCAGCACACACACACACACATATACTCATACACACACTAAACTCGTGCGCACATCCAGTTTTACTTTATGTTTGCATAATTTATTCGATAATCAGACAACCTCCGTTAACATCATTGATTGTTTTATTTATTTATATTGGGCTTTTCAGTGTATATTTCCGTATTTAGAGCTACGTTTGCAGTGTACTCCTGTGCTTGTATAACACTGAACCGGAAGTTGTTAGAAGCAACGGAATAAAACTCATTGCGCATGTGTTGCCGGAAGCATAAACTAGCAAGAATTATGAATAATATATGGATACATGTTAAAGTGGCAAACCGGCAGAATCGTTCGTACCCCGGGTAAAAAGCTTAGCGGCATTTCGTCCGTCTTTACGTTCTGTGTACAAATGCCGGCGAGATTGACTTTGTGTTTTATCCTATCGGGGTCGATAAAATAAGTACTGCTTGAGCACTGGGGTTAATGTAATAGATAGTCCTCATCCCTAAAAAATAAATACCAGTCAAGCATGGGGTTGATGTAATCGTCTAATCTCCTCCCTGAAGTTGTTGGTCTTGAACTAAAAGTTGAAACCAATTTATGGATATATGTGAACATATATATATATTAGTAACAATGAGGATAATAAAACAACTTATAGGGATATTTATCCAAGATACACAGGTTTAATGTATTAGATTTTGAAGAGATAAACCTTCAATGAATATATTATACAGAATGTCGTTAGATATCAAGTATTTTTTATTGAGTTAGAAAACAGAGAAAAATATGGATACAAATCAATTCATTAATTAATGAACTTATTAACCAACAATTGTTTCATTTCTCAAATAAGATTAAAATTTCAAAACATATATAAAAATATACATTTCTGTAATTTTAATCTTATTTGAGAAATAAAACAATTGTTGGTTAATGTGTTGATTAATTAATAAACTAATTTGTATCCATTAGAACTCTCTGTTCTCTAACTCTCTCTCTCTCTCTCTCTTTATATATATATATATATATATATATATATATTTACAAACGGCTGTAAGTGAAGATGACCAATTTGCTGTTAATAGTAAACAATAATTATCTTCCCAATCTCCATTTTCTTCCTCTTTTAAATGAATATAAACTATGTTTTTATATATATCAATTATTTTAAGGAAATTCATTTCCCTCTAAGATATTAGGTATTTAACCAGTATTTTCTTGGATGAAACCATCCTTTCATGAGGTTAACATAATCTCTAATTAAATTTATATATATATATATATATATATATATGTATATATCTGTGTGTGTATGTATGTGTGTCTGTACGTGAGTGCGTGTTTGTGTGTGTATATGACTGAATGCATTGCGCGCGCGCGTTTGTGCGTATGGCCACCTGTTTCTCATATTAAATGTACATACACCGCTGAAAGGCATGATACCGAGCTGTCTTGTCTGAGAGAAAAATCTCTTCATGGACGTGTGTTAAAGACTTGTGTGTGTGTGTGGTGTGTGTGTGCGCGTGTGTGTGTGTGTATGTGTTGGTGTGTTTGTCCTCCCACCATCACTCGACAACCGATGCTTGTGT
>NC_043005.1:50825243-50832743 GCF_006345805.1 Octopus sinensis | reverse complement strand
TATTCTTCCTCTCATCTCAAGCACAGTAAATCTACTACATTGTTGTCTTAATTTTTTCGGTATCGGTGACTCTGCAGCGTTGATTCGGATGAAGTTTCTTTTTAAATCGAAGGTAACCACGATCACTTGTACCCAGGCAATCTTCTCTCTCTATGCTCACCTACAGACTAGATCCAACTCTTTCTCATCTTCTACCCATCTTTCCACCCACTGAAACGCCTACTAATTAGCAACCTCCAAATGCTGCACTCTTGGCTTTGAAGAAAGATAGCAAGCTTGTTAACCTCAAGTCAAAAGGTCTATAGCATGTGGCCATACACAATGATGCCCTTTTAAGCGCGTTCGGTGACAGTGTTACAGCTGTTCCTACATCAACAATAATGCAATCATCATCGGGTCTAAGACACAGTACCATATCTTGCATAACATCTGCTACCTTACTTCCAATTACATATACTGCATCACCTGCAAACTTTGTAGTGCGCTTTACGCTTGGGAAACGAGCCGTCGCCTTATCGATCGCTTTTCCGAGCACATTCGAAGTAAACAACTACGAGCTCATTCAAAACAAACTACATAATTCATTTAAATTAAAACTCACTAGTCAATTTTTAAAAAAAGCTATCCCAAAACAGACATGTCTCTTACGGTCATTCCATCAGATGTCCTTTATATTTAATTACATTATATTATATTATATTATAATATTCATATGCTGTTTCAAGACAAACTGGCTTTACACTGAAAATGTGAATTATTAAACTGTTGCAAACACGTCGAAATTTGGGGTTTCGAAAACCTTCCTACCGAACGGCTGACGTGCATAACTAAGAAGTAATTGCTATTATTGTTTGAAATATATTCGAACCATTCTTTTCCCACAAAAATTAGAGATAAAATTCGACAGGAACGAAATGAAAAATAAAAACATTTTACCATCAAGTTTCCTGGACCAATTTTATTTTTCATTTCGTTTCTGTCGAATTTTATCCCTATTTTTTTGTGGTTATAGAACCTAGCTGTTCTTTCTAGCGTGTTGAATCCCACGAGTTAAACCAGCATAGTTGTGGCTTTTCCTTTCTGCAAGAGATAGATACTCTTTTGCACAACTGTGGCAACATTGGACGTATCTTTTGCAGCGGGTGTTCAGAGCATTGCCACAAACGCTGAAAAAAAAAAAAACAAACAGAATTTGTTACACAGTGTTATAGAACCCAATGCATTAATTTGCCCAGGATCCTATAATAGTTCTAAGATAGCTCTAGCTGCTTGAGAGGCATCTCTATAAGCCAGTAGCAATTGAAACTGTTATAACATAAGAGAAATAATGATATTGTGCTCAGATAATAACTTAATAAATGAACAAAGAAAACATTTGCAACAGTTCCAAACGCAAGTGTAAAATGAGGAACTGTAGCTTCAATTGTCCACGATGCACCGTCTGTACCACAGAAAATGTGCTGAGGCGAAAAGAGTAAATCCGCAACAGTGAGTCGATGTATATCTAACGTCACCAGATAGAGTCCATAAAGTGTCCCCTCGATTGAATCGACGTCAACTTTAAATAAACGATGTGGGAGTGAAAAGCATCACATGATAGAATCGTGCCTACTGATTGAATGACTCTTAATAAACAATGTTTTGTGTCGAGACAGCTGGAATTGTCTCAGAAACAACCATTGTTGCAAGGTAAATTGATGACGATTTTCAGCAATGCCATCGGGGTAAATAAAGCTGATGCAACAGGTTAAACAATTGCTCCTGTTTCTGGCACTGGCGAAGAATTAGTCTGCCAATAGTCGGTGGCAATGGCTTCTGTGTCGATATGCTGCTAGAATACTGATAACCTCAAACGATCGTTTTCTATATTTTTAAATTACAGAAAAAAAAAAAACGTGCAAGAAAATGTTTAGTATTACAAATCACACATACACATATATACATATCTATATATAAGAGTCCATACTTATAAATACTCTATATATAATATGGAGAGGCATATACACATATACACACGCATATAATATTACAAATCACACACGTGTGCATACATAGTATATCAGTATATACACCTATAACACTCCATTTATATATGTATTGTATATATAACATGGACACATACATACACAAGCACACACATGTACGCACTCTATATAGATATACATCACATATGCATACATGCATATATGCATATGTATATATATATATATATATATATATATATGAATGTGTGTATATATACATATATATATAGATATAGATATATATAGATATAGATATATATATATATAGATATAGATATATATATATAGATATAGATATATATATATATATATAGATATGTATGTATATATATTTGTATATATATATATATGTATGTTTGTGTGTGTGTGTTTGTGTGTGTGCCTGCGTGTGGCAGTGATTTTTCAATTATCGACTTAACGTAGACGCCGGGGAGTATATATATATTTTAGCAAAAAAATAAAGCAAAACCATAAACAAGAGCAAACAAGAGCACCCCTGTAGTGTTGTACATTTTCCATTTATATATATTTCTCACTTCTTTTGACATGTTTTGTTTTCATTTTGTTATTTCTCTCCTATCTTTCCTCCATTTCATTTCCCAGCCACTGAATTGCCGCATTTGTTATTGTTTATTAAGGTTTCTCTATATTGTTGTAGTTGTTGTGTTCTTCAGTTACATATATATATTATATATATATATATATATATAATATATATATGTGTGTGGTGTGTGTGTGTGTGTGTGTATACACGTTCGTTTCGTGTTTAATTTGCTATTTTATAGATACATTTTCGTTTCTTCTTTACACTCGCATTTATTCCTCCATTCATGATTTTCTTTCAATATGCTATCTGTCTCAATTTCTGTCTGTCTGTCTGTCTGTCTGTCTCTCTCTCTCTCTATGTATACACACACACATATATGCATATCTATAAAGACAGAAAGACACAGACAAATGTACATATATCTGTACGCATTTTATAATGTTAATGCATATACATAATATACATATATGTGTATATATATGTGTATATATATATATATATATATATATATATATATATATATGAATATATATATATGCAAGTGCATATACATACATATATACACACACATATATGTACATGCGCATACATATATTCATACACATATTTACACACGCGTACATCAAAAGCGATATTAACATATGGGTATATGTTAATATCACTTTACCACAGGTTATATACCTAATCTAATTATTAACACTGTTAGAATTTTCATGTGAGTGCATGTGTGTATGCGCTCATATATATATTTATGCATACATACATACACATACATGCTTATATATCTATATACATATATGTATATATATATATATATATATGTGCATATACACATATATACATATACATACATTATATCTATATATATATATATATATATATATATACGCACATATATATATATACACATATATACACGCATAGCAAATAAATATATAAATTACTATGTTATTTCATTTTGAGTAATATATTGCATATAACGATCGATTCAGTTAAGAAATCAGTTCTAGATAATGTGTACAAGCTGTTACTAACACGAAGAACTGATCAAAAGTATTTTTAATACCGTTTACATCAGTTCATCCCTCCATCCATCCATCCATCCTTCCATCCATCTCTACGTACATAACCACACGAACATCATACTTTCGAATAAATAATTTTGTGTTTGCGCATGCGTCGATTCAGGACAATTAATTATGTATAATAATATTCGTATGTGAATGTGTGTGGAAATTTCTGGTTTTGGTTTGTTTCCAGGCGCAGATAATGAGAAATGGTCGGCTGCAAAGGAAGTCAAAGAGGCAATGTCCGTGGATGATACGTGGAGAGGCGAGGGCGGGGATGGACAGGAATTTGCTTCCAGAGATAGATTGAAGGATGGTGACAGTAGAACTTAGGAATACATGTATATATACATCTATATCTATCTATCTATCTATCTATCTATCTATCTATCTATCTATCTATCTATCTATCTATCTATCTATCTATCTATCTATCTATCTATCTCCACATACATATACACACGCACACACACACGTGCACACATATGCATATATATATATGAATACATATACATATATATATATAAATGCATATATATATATATATAGCATATATGTATATTACACACATACTCGCGCAGATAGGCGCGCATAGGCACATTATATATTATATATATATATATTATAATATATAATATTATATATAATATATACATGCAAAAATAATTTAAGAAGTCTGCTTCGCAAACACAAAATACAGGTTTTGAGGCCCCAGTATGGACTGTGAATCTAAACATGTGACGCCGTGAGCAGAAAAATTGGTGCTGAGCAAGGCTCCATATGAAAGTTCGTGATGTGGCAAAAACGGTAAATGTTCATTGGCATGAATCTTAACACGATAACAAGAAATCGGATTCTTTAAATTGGATATAAAATCGCAATATATAGCTTGAGATATATTTGTCGACTGACAAATATATATCAAGCTTGTCTTGCTGTTATTCTTGATATGTTTGGTTTAAGAAATATCAGGCAAAGAAAAAGAATTTTTTAAAGAAATGATCCCGCTAATCTAACAGACTTGCAGCATTTACTTTTGCTAGAACAATATACGAGAGTTTACTGAAAAGTTAATAGATCGACCATGACACTCGCATGGAATGTGATCAAATGAGGTTTAATTTTTAGCATAGTTTCCCTTACGGTCCACACACTTCTTCTATTGGTATTGCTGTGCTGGGATCTCATTCGTGAAAAAGGTTTCATCCTGTCAATGAAAAACGTCATCAACAGCCGATATGGAGTCATCATCACGGCGATATTAGTTCTCAGACAGGTGTTTATTTCATGTTGAGGACAGACGATAGTCAGATGGAGCCAAAGCAGGAAATTAGGGAGGGTAACCAATCAGTTCAAAGCCACAGTCAGTACAGCAGCCATTGAAAACAATGACTTGTGTGTTGGATCATTGTCCTGATGAAACAAAACCTCTTTCATCTGTTTTCCTGGGCTCTTGGTCTTAAGAATCCTCCTTAACTGCCTCAGCTAATTGGCATAGTACTTTCCATTGATGGTGTGACCCTTTTCAACTTAGTCAACAAACACACTGCTTTTGCATCCCGAAAAACTGAGGCCTTCATCTTCACTGCAGATGAAGTGACGTTGGCCCTCTTTGGACCAGGTGAGGAGGAGTGTTTTCACTGTATAGATTGTCTCTTTATCTCTAGTTCAAAGTGTTCAACTACCACTCATCCTGGGCTAGGAAACGTTCAAGAAAGCCAGCTGGATCTGCCTCAAATAATGTCAGGTTTTCCCGTGATGTGATCAGCCTGGTATGCTTTTGATCAGCTGGCCGAAGACGTGGCACCCATCGAGCAGAAACCTTCGTCATGACAAGTTCAGTGTGCAGAACAATGTCAACTCTGCCACGGGATTTGTTAATAACATTGACTATCTCATTTATAGTCAATCGCATGTCATCTATCACCATGTGGTGAATACGATCAATGTTTTCCTCGGTGGTAGCAGTTGTAGGAGGTCCAGACCCTGGGTCATCTACAAGACTCTCTCTTCCCTCCTAAATTCAGCTCCCCACTTTTTCACGACTGATAAAGCTGGAGCGTCATCCCCTAATGTAGTAAACATGTCACTATGAATGTTGTTGGGGGCGGGCTAAACCTTTTTTTTCTACAGGTACTTGATAACACCACGATGCCAAATTTGGACGATTTAAGAGAAGTCGGTACTAGTTACTTTTGAAGGCCTCTTTCAACACTCAGATGTTAGTTTATCAGGTAGAAAACAATGCAGTCGTGAAGAAGCCAATGAACTTTTCAGGCCACCCTCGCGAAGCGCACCACATTCACACACAAACACACACACACACACACACACACACACACACACGAACACATACATATACACACCGCCACGTTCACACGTAGAAGCACATTTCCATCCCTAAACCACATATGTTTGTGTGATAGTGGACCAAGGCTCTGGTCAGCTTTTCATCTTCGGAAAAGCGAGCTGACCCCAATATTTAGTGTCATCTGTTGTGTAGTTTGCATATGGCACGTTCACTGTGTTTGCGTTGTGTATGTGTTGTGCGTTTCTTTGTTTGTTGGTGTGTGTGTGTGTGTGTGTGTGTGTGTGTGTGTGTGTGTGTGCGCGTGCGCGTGTGTATGTGTGTTTGTGTATGTGTGCGCGTGATGCGTACGTATGCACGTAGGCAGATGGTGGGAAAATAAACGGAAGACGGGTTTTGATTGAAATGAATTTGTATCTATCTATCTATCTATCTATCTATTATATATATGTATATATCTATATATATCTATATATATGTATATATATATATATCTATATATATATGTAATATATATATAGTATATATATATATATATCTATATATATGTATATATATATATATATCTATATATATATGTATATATATATATATATATTCTATATATATATGTTTATATATATGTATATATATATATATATATATGTTTATATATATTATATATATGTATATATATATATGTATATATATATGTATATATATGTATTATATATATATATATATATATATATAATATATATATATATATATAGATAGATAGATAGATAGATAGAGAGAGAGAGAGAGAGAGAGAGAATGGGATAAGGGGAGAGAAGAAATAATGAAATATGTGAGTCAGTATGATCAATTAATGAGAGGAGGGAAGAAGTGAAGCGACGTCGTTCCAAATATACAGCAGGTAATTGCAAGTCAAATGGACGAGAAAATTCTCAGTCAGAGAGAAACTACTTGAGTTTGATCTGTTTGAAAGGAGACGAAAATTATCAGAGGAAGGAAGAAGTCAATGATCAACGTCAATTTGAGTTGAAATGCTGTAAGAGACAAAAAAAAAAAAAAAGTGAAGAGAAAAAAAAAGAAGAAAGGGAATCAAGGTCTAGATAAAAAGAATAAGAATAATTGCAAAGGGACTAATTGAAACTCAGGAAGTAAATGGAGCAGCACACTGAGCAGAAAGATTAAGAAGTAATGGCTGCAAACAAAAATAAAATCCGTCCTTTTTTGAAGGGCACTATGCAAGTTTGATTCTATGAATCAAAGGCTTTCATCTTTATGTGACCCATTCACTGATCTCTTCTATATTACATGAACATTTCCTTTAGTTTTCTTTTTTTTTCAGTTGAAAGCTCTTATTACCGCTTTCTAAACACTAGTTCTTGATAACCTTAACTCCCAGCTGATCCGTGTTGCATATTGAAGTGAGAGAATTTGCCATTGCTTTTCAGAATCCCACATTTGATTGGTTCGTTTGGCCTACCGTCATGTGACGGATGATTCGATTGTGTCTCTCAGTTCCTGGTCAATATTGGTATGGTTCAACTATAAGAAAGCAATATA
>NC_043005.1:50812743-50820243 GCF_006345805.1 Octopus sinensis | reverse complement strand
TTCGACTTAAGATCACAGGGGAAGACTCCATATTTACCAAATTCTATAGAAACGCCGCTAATAGAAAACTTTTCGTCCACTACTAATCAGCCTTGTCCACCAGAGCCAAAGAGAAACGAGATTGCAAGTATAAACAACAACTGCAGCAGCGTGACCGACAAAGCTGTGTTCACCAAAGAGTTCCCTAGAGATTTAACCCTGAATGGCTACCCACCATCTTTAGCTAAACAACGGCGCCTGAAGAACATCAAGGTCAATAAACTCCTGAAGAACCAGCATACTTCCAAGTCTGACACGTGCTTCCTAAAGCTATCACACTTTGACGACAGAATTACTGCAGCAATACAACACGCAGTCCACAGGCAAGGACTCGACATACAGATAGTGCACACCGGCCCTTCTCTGAGAAAAGCTCTGTCCAAGAACAACACCTCTCACTACTCTGAGGAGTGCACATTGTCGAACATCAATGACCCTGAATTGTACCAAAGGACCTATGTCATATATGAGATCATCTGTGGAAAATGTGGCGCATCCTACATCGGAAGCACGACAAGAAAACTGCATGTACGCATTAAGGAACATATGCAGGTAAATACTTCCGTGAAGAAACATCTACGGAAATGCCAGACCCGGGAGTTTACTGTGCACATCAAGGCAACACAGCGGAACAGGGGCAACCTTAGAATCTCTGAGGCTATCCTCATACACCAAAAGAAACCCAAAATCAATAATAGAAGGGAGTTACAGGAAGCTAGCTGGTTGCTATAGCAACACCCTTCTGCGCATGTCCACTCCACACACGCACATATGGTGAAAATGTTCGTTAAAATTGACACTGGACTAACAACTGTAAACAAAATTACTCGCAATTTGCTTCGAAAGTAAGCTAAGGGTAATGGTTATCAAATGTCAAAAGAAAAAAATCATATTATTGACAAAAAGTCATTCTAAGAAAATGTAACTCTACCTATTTGCAAAAAACGAAATTACTTTCTTACCAAGCGATTACATACATATATATCGCACACATTTCTGTAAAATATCTTTTTCATTGTTAAAAAATTATCTGTCATCTCTTTTAGTACTCCAACAAAGTGTTACGAGAGCTCTTAATTTATTTCGCCAACTAAAAAAAAACAAAACAAAACAACAAAACAAAAGCAAATTTCAACTCCTTTGAAAAGTAGTTTTCATAGATGTCATTCAGCACATCATCCGCTCTCTGTATTATATAATTGCACATAATAAATATACACACATGTATGTATGTATGTATGGTTTTTCTTTGAGATTAATTTAAGTTCTTGAGAGAGTTGGAAGCCGGTCGCTAACAAGGCAACAAAATATTTTGAGTTTAGAGAATTCCATGCGTTTGTAAATATGTTGTTGAGTTGGTGTGTCGGATGAAATGTCGAAGCATACACCCAAGTGTGTGCATTTATTCACATAAGACAAAAAAAGTCTCATATGGAGAATTTTTGGAACATCGTACTGATCTTCACTGTGGCAATAATAGATTAGATTTATAGAATCTGCGTCAGCGTCTTTTGCTCTTTTTCCATCAAACCGAGTATTTCTAGTTTTTTGAGCAAATTTCTATGTATGTATGCATGCATGTATGTATGTAAGTATGTATGCATGCATGCATGTATGTATATGTATGTACATATGTGTATGTATGTGTGTATGTGTGTGCGTGTGTCCACTGTATACACAAGTGAAATGTATAGAGTATGAAGTCGACGATCTTAAGTGTACTTTATATGGCTTTAGTAACCATTCATCCTGAAATGCACAATGTTGATAGATTGATAAAAATGTTATGAAAAATATCACAATTTCATGTTGTACCATATCCAAAATGTATAATAATAATAATAAAATTTGAAGAAGGAAAGAATTAATGATAATAATAATAATAATATTTATATTTATACCATAAACTTGTAGACTGTAGTTATATAGTTATATTTATTTCGCCTTATATTTATATGCAAACACGCTCTCTCTCACATGCACATGCGCGCGCGCGGATGCACAACACACACACTCACACACACAAACACACACACACACACACACACACACACACACACACATACACACACACACATACGTACATATACACACATGTTGTACTTGCAGACGTTCCTCTAAGGATGCCAAGCCATTAGCAAATTTCAGTGCACTCAACTTAAGTGTAGTTAATGAAATTTTCGTATACTTAGCTTGCTCCTGTTTTAAATCAGTGGTTCTTAGCTGGGGTCCATATGGCCCTTGGGGTGTTCATATAAGATTTTGCTGTCAAAATTTATGTGCAATAAATTAGTTATACTTCAATAATACACAACATATTTTAACAACTTTTTTAATGCAATTGTTAATAATATTTAGACTTTAGCACACTGAATATTCTCTTGATTTGTTTCCTCTGTTACTGTCCTGTTACTACAGAGGAAAAAACTCATATGGTAACACGATGCGCCTACAGTGTGCTAAAGGTTAAGGACAAAAATATAATAGTATTTTAAAACACTGAATGGCTAGGAGGGTCCATCCGAGTGAAATATGACCTTTTCCATCTTTCTGGCAACTTCATGATTCCGCGCTCATAGAAATTCTGGTCCTTATCAGCCTAAAACTGAAGCAAGTGCAATTTCAGATCATCATCATTATTGAAAGTTTTACTATTCAGAGAATTTTGCAAACTTCGAAATAAACGGTTCAAGTTCAGGGCTATATGGTGGATGTGACTTCACTTCCCAACCAAGCTACAATAATTTTTCACGAGTTAGCAAATACGTGTGGTTTAACGTTGTCATGGTGGAAGACGATTCCTTTACGATTTGCTAATTCTGGTCGTTTTTTTTTGATTGCTTCCTCCAGTTTCATTAGAGGTTGACAGTAAACATCTGAATTGATCATTTGGTTCCTTGGAAGCAGCTCAAAATACAGAACACCTTTGTAATCCGACCAGATTGACAGCATGATCTTATTTTGATGCAATTCAACTTTCAATGCGGTTTGTGTTGGTTCATTACGCTTGGACCATCATCGTTTTCGATTGTTGTTATTGTAGACAAACCACTTTTCATCATCAGTGATGATTCGTTTAGAAACAAAGGTCGTTGTAGTCAATTTGATATGGGATATTATATTGTTGGTGATAATTTCTATTTCAATAAAATTTGTTTCTACATAAAAATGTCATACGTAGACAAAGCTACTACGAGCACGCAGTCGTCTAAGTAGGAAGAACCACTGATATCAATACCATCATCAGTTTACGGTTGTTGTCAGTATATATGTATATAATTATGTGCGTTCATTGCAGCATCAGAGCACTTTAGCGCTTATTTCTAGCATTGTAGGTATTGTAACACAATCGTATTTAATGACAAGGATAATTTTCCTTTTTGGAGATACATTGCTAAACTACCTAATAAAATCATATATAATATATATATACACACACAGCATATGGAAGATCTTTAAATGTCGTCACAAATTTTGATTGGATACGGAATAAGCGCCATTAGATGTCAATCGTGTGACAAACTAATGAAAAGCGGTTTGGAAGTGGCAGTGTGTTTGCGGCTTCGTAGAAGAAATTAAATATGAATATATGGAAAAATAAATAAATGTACATATGTGTGTGTGTGTGTGTGTGGTGTGTGTGTGTGTGTGTGTGTGTGTGATTTGTATGCATGTGTGTGTGATATGTAGGTATATGTGTATGTATGATTTTATGCGTATATACATATGTGCATATACATATATATTCATTTATGCATATTATATATAATATATATATAATATATATATATATATATATATATATATATATGTGCATGTGTGTATGTGTGTATGTTATATATATATATATATATATATATATATATATATCAAGAGAGAGAGAGAGAGAAATAAGATGTAGATTAAATCATAAATTATATTTATGTATGCAGATAAAGATGGAAAATTATATTTTACAGTTATATGAACCGTGCAATTATAATTGCGTATGAGTTTAAGAATAAAAAAAAGTTTGAAAAGGGTAAATTTTAAAGAAAATTCCGATATTAAACATGTGTACACTACCAACAACCCATCACCAGCCAGTACCTCTCTGATTTCTCAATCGCAGCCACTTATTAGCTCTCAAAACACAACCACTACCTACTATATATATTCCAAAGAAAACATGTTGTTCCTTATAAATATAATTGAATATAATCTTGAAGATTCTTTAGATAACAAAAGCAGATATTGTGATATGTTGATCCAGCCAATTCCTTTATGTACAAATACATACACATTCTATATACATTCTATATATGGTTCTGGCTTCAGTATCACTGCGTGACTCCTTGGGCAAGTGTCTTCCGCAATAGCCTCGGGTCGACCAATGCCTTGTGAGTAGATTTGGTAGACGGAAACTGAAAGAAGCCCGTCGTCTATATATATATATCTCTGTGTGTGTGTGTATGCATGTTTGTCCCTCTCCCGCCCTGCTACACAACCGGTGTTGGTGTACTCACGTCACTGTAACTTAGTCGTTCGGCAAAAACGACGGATATAAGTACCAGGCTTCGAAAAAAAAAAGGACTGGAGTTGATTCATTCGACAAAAAATCCAAGGCGGTACTCCAGTATGGCCGCAGTCTAATCGCTGAAACAAATAAAAAGATAAGAAAAAAGATACGTATATATAATATATATATATATATATATATATATGTTAATATATATATATGTTAACATATATATATATATGTTAACATATTTCCTTTATTTTCGACATATGTTTCGAAGGCTGCATATTCCTAATTCCTAATTCCTTAAAATTAGGAATATGCAGCGTTCGAAACATATGTCGAAAATAAAGGAAATTTGTTAACAAGTCGTTCAACTCCATTCTTTCATATACTTATAATTTTAAAATAAACATACAAATTTCCGCACGAAAGCACGTAGTCTATGCCCTAGGGACGTAACTTCAACCGTGTTCTTTCTGATATATATATTTGAGTAGTTGAATGAATTATCTTATTAAGGATAATTCGAAAGATAACCGATACCTGGGTAGCAAATTCACATCAGAAAGAACACGGTTGAAGTTACGTCCCTAGGGCATAGACTACGTGCTTTCGTGCGGAAATTTGTATGTTTATTTTAAAATTATAAGTATATGAAAGAATGGAGTTGAACGACTTGTTAACAAATTTCCTTTATTTTCGACATATGTTCGAACGCTGCATATTCCTAATTTTAAGGAATTAGGAATATGCAGCCTTCGAAACATATGTCGAAAATAAAGGAAATATGTTAACAAGTCGTTCAACTCCATTCTTTCATATACTTATATATATAGATATATATATATATATATATATATATGCGTGGCTGTGAGGTAAGAAGCTTGCTTGCCAATCACATGGTTCCGGGTTCAGTCCCACTGCGTGATACTTTGGACAAATTTCTCCTATTATAACCTCGGGCCGACCAAGACATTGTGAGTTGATTTGGTAGACGGGACTGAAAGGAGCCCATTGTATATATGAGTATATTTGTGTGTGTGGCTCTGTGTTTATTCCCGCCTCCATCGTTTGACAACCGACGTTGGTGTGTTTACGTCCCTGAAACTTAGCGGATCGACAAAAGAGCCCGAGAGAATAAGTAAGTCCTGGGGTCGATTTGTGCGACTAAATGTGGTGTTCCAGCATGGCCACAGTCAAATGACTGAAACGAGTAAGAAAGTAAAAGATATATATATATATATATATATATATATATATTATATATATATATCTATATATATATATATATATATATATTGTGATTGTCTACTTCTTATGCAGAGTTTGACCACCTCCTGTACCTACACCTTAGCACTATCGAATGTATTTGCAGTATCGAATGCTTTGCTCAAATCAACACGGCAGGTATAGAGCAAGATTCTGTTCAATGCACTTTTCTATTAATTGTCTGACAGTAAAGATACAATCAGCCGTGCCCCTGGAGGAACGAAAACCACACTGAGACTCAGTAACTATATTTGGAACTATAAAAGTATTTACGCGTTCTAAGAAAATGCGAGCAAGTACCTTTCCAACCACAAAATCCCACGAAAATTACCACACAGATCCTTTGGCTCCGCTGTATACAAGGAGACTAAAATGACCTCAATCCAGTCTTGAGGCACTTCGAAATGCGGAGTAGATGAAACAAAGGCGACTGAAGAAGGGGGCTTTTCCTTATATTGTATGTCCTGTACTCTATTTTTTCGTTGTCTAAGAAAAATGTCTATTTCCTTGGTTTTGTGTTTATGTTTTCGTTTCTCATTGTGTTCGACGTTTTTTTTTTTGGTGTGTCCTGTACTCATATATGCATGTATATATACATGTAGAGGTAGGTACGAACATATATGTATGTATATATGCATATATTTTATTTATTATTTATTATCTATTATATATATATATATATATATATATATATATATTATATATATATATATATATATATTATATATATATATATATATATAAAGAGATAAGTAGATAGACAGACAGACAGATAGATAGGTAGGTAGATAGATAGATAGAGATAGATAGATAGATAGATAGATAGATAGATAGATAGATAGATAAATATATATGCGTGGTGTGTGTGCGTTTGTGTTGACGTCATAAGTATTCATAAAGATCGAGAGAATGTGACATAATCAAATCTCGGAATATCGTTGACTACGAATGTAAATATAATAGGTGTCAATATTGGGTTAAAACTCTCTTTGAAGAAACAAATGTGGAAGGTAGCCAGTAGCACTCGAACCCACAACTCCTGTGAACACTGGCAGCCTTCGACACCTCTCTATCCAAAGGTGTTTTTAACACAATCTTTGCACGCTATTGTTTATAGATTTCTCTGCTTCGAGATCAACTATCCTCAGAATGGAACTATATATATGTATCTCTCTCTTTCTCTCTCTTTCTCTCTCTTCCCTCTCTCTCTCCAACTATGTATGTATACATATATATCATTGTATGATTTTTTTAATATATTTTTGTCGGCATATGTTTGTGTCTGTATTTCGAACCTGTTATCTCGAGGTTATAAGTTCAATCAAATGTTAACACTTTCCGAATATATGTATGTATGTATGTATGTATGTATGTATGTATGTATGTATGTATGTATGTGTGTGTGTGTGTGTGTGTGTATGTATGTACGTATATATGTATGTACGTACGTATGTATGTACGTATATATGTATGTACGTATATATGTATGTACGTACGTACGTATGTATGTATGTATGTATCTACGTACGTACGTACGAACGTATGTATGTGTGTATAAGTGAATTTGCGCGAGCTTCACTTCCAGAGGTTATATGTTTAATGAAGTTTCGTATAGGTGAGAAAATTAGATGTTGGTGCACCACTCTCCGTTTTCTCCCTCTAGTCAGTATGTTGTAAGTTTGATCTTGATT
>NC_043005.1:50795243-50807743 GCF_006345805.1 Octopus sinensis | reverse complement strand
ATATATATGTATATATATATATATATTATATATATATATATATATATATTATATATATATATATACATGTACATGAATGTTGGCTGTGTGGAGGTGCCGGCGTGGCAGTGTTTCATGAAGCCTTGGTTCGGCTAAAGACTTGCGAGTGGATTTGATAGACAGAAACTGAAAAAAGCCCGTCGTATATATATATATATATGTGTGTGTGTGTGTGTGTGTGTGTGTGTGTGTGTGTGGTGTGTGTGTGTGTGTGTATGTATGTGTGTGTGTGTGTGTCTGTCTGTCTGTCTGCGCGCACGCGTATGTCTTTGTATCTGTGTTTGTCTCACAGCCATCATTTGAAAATCGATGTTGTGTTAACGATCACGTAACCTAGCGGTTCGGCAAAATTGATCGATAGAATAAGTACTAAGCTTACGAAGAATAGGCTTCGTTGTGTTTGTTAAGCAATTGTGGGGAGTTTTGTGTTAAATGTTTGAGGGCTTCTTTTAAGGAGAGTCCACAAGTGGAGTGCTAGCCCTGATGTGGGATATCAGAATCTATTAAGGCCCAGAAAAGTCTATATTGTACTTTCCTGTTAATTAGATGATTAATTACATGGATGTTTAGTGATGTGGAATTGCTATTCTCTTTATATTTAAACAAGTTTAAATGTGCATAATATCTTTACTTAAAATTGTGGTAGATCCAGTGTAGTAACTATTGGAGTTATTTACTATATTGTAATCAGTGCATTGGTATACAACGTTGAATCTTCTGCAATTGGCTTAACGTACAATTAACGTACAAGTAGCTGAGCATTCTACAGACACGTGTAACCTTAACGTAGTTCTCAGGGACATTCAGCGTGACACAGAGTGTGACAAGGCTGGCGCTTTGAAATACAGGTACTACGCAGTTTTGCCAGTTGAGTGTACTGGAGCAACGTGAAATAAAGTGTCTTGCTCAAGGACACAGCGCGTCGCCATTTACAGGCATATATGTTTATATCAATTAACCACGGGTATTACAGCAAATGAAGGAATTTTAATATCATTAGAATGGAGGAAAATATTTATTATATCATACAAACATGGTGCATTGACTTGCAGTACTCGAAGTTTCCCAGCAAGCCACTGTACTTAACATATCCGATTTCCAATTGGTACTCAACGCTCGTAGTATCGTTTCATCGGCACATGTGGAAAGTCATTGCAGGCAAAACGACCAGTGTTACCAAAAAAAACGTCACTGAATCCTTTAACAGTTTGAGGAGAATAATTCTGACTTGTCTGCAAGATGTTGGCCTAAAAATAAAATGGAATAACGATATAGCGAGAAAATAAGGTATAGTAAAAATTGAAATAATAAAACTGAAATAAAATCAAACTGAACACATAATAGAATAAAAGTAAAATAAGAATTAACGTAAAATAAATAATAAAATAGAATAAAATAAAACAAAAATTAAACAAAAACTATTATCAATAGAATTAAATTTTTAAAAATATAAATAGAAATTACAGGAGTTTATTGTAACTGAATGTTTATCACGCGATCGAAATTTCGCGTCACTGTGATATTCAGACTAGACTGTTTGAAGATTTCAGGAACCAGTTGTATGAACCCCTTCCTCTCTCTCTCTCTCTCTCTCTCTCTCTCTCTCTCACACCACACACAAACACAACACACACACACACACACACACACACACACACACTATAAGCTCCAGAATGGTTTCCACCGTCTGAATTTTATTCAAAAGCTATTAGTCTCGACGGATCCGATTCAGATTGTGCGAAGCGAAATCTTTAACTATATATACACCTGCCATCGCCTACCTACACTATTGTTGTAGTAATTGCATTGTTCTAGCTTGCATATACATTCGCGCACGCGCAAAAGTGTACATATGTGTGTGTGTGAGTACACACATATATATAGTTATATATATATATAGAGAGAGAGAGACCGTGTATGTATGTATGTATCTATGTATGTACGCATGTATGCATGTATGTGTGTATATATGTATGTACGTATGCATGTATTTGTATATATGTATATTATCTGAGAAAATGGGTGGTGGATTACAATACGAATTTTCGCAATGTTACATGATAAATTATGAATTGGACTCGAATTTGAATAAAACTACGCTATTGAAACACGTGTAGTAACATTTTAAACTACATATTGTTTTGGTTTACTATATATATATATATATATATATATATATATGTACATACACATCCAAAGGCACACAAACACACAGATACATACACACACACCTATATATGTATGTATGTGTGGGTGTGTTATGCAGGCCTACACACACACACACACATATATATTTAGGGCGCCGAGCTGGCAGAAACGTTAGCACGCCGGGCAAAATGCTTAGCGGTATTTCGTCTGTCGTTACGTTGTGAGTTCAAATTCTGCCGAGGTCGACTTTGCCTTTCATCCTTTCGGGGTCGATAAATTAAGTACCAGTTACGCACTGGGGTCGATATAACGACTTAATACCAATGTCTGTCCTTGTTTGTCCCCTCTATGTTTAGCCCCTTCTGGGCAATAAAGCAATATATATATGCAAGTCAACACATTTACGCTTGTGAACATCTATACTTGTTTCTTTTTTAATTCAGATAAAAACTAAAACACTGCGTTCCACTTTGTTTCTCATTGCTCCAGTTCACTTATGTGGCAGAAATTGTATTGTACCCGCTATTCAAAGGACCAGCTGGATTTCCTTGAGAATTTCGTTAATGGTACGCGTGTTTGTGAAGTGCTCAGCCACTTGGGCGTTAATGTCACGTCGCAATCGACGGAGAGCCAGGCCATTTCTGTAGCTATTCAAATATTGAAGTATATGACTATCCATACTCAGAGTTAGTAATTGTCAACCAATCAATGTTTTTCCGCCACCACAAAGTCACATGCTTATAGCTTACCGTCTGACATTAATCTTCCTTACTTGGCTTCTTCATGTTAATACAATCACGTATTTACCAAAACATGGACATAAACGAGCGCACACAGCTATGTAAACAGTTAACCCTTTAGCATTCCAACCGGCCATATCCGGCCTCAATGTTCTACCTGTTTTTTGTTCAAACCAGTCAGATGCAACCTCTCAGATGCCGTGTCCTTCTAAAAATAAACAATCACATCATGGAAATCTCAAAGCTGCAAGATGATGCATGATTAATTCAAAATAATGTGGATAAATAGATATTACATTTGACAAAATAATCTGAAAACTAAAGGGTTAAAGAATAGGAGAGACCGGCAAAAGAGAGAGAGAGAGAGAGAGAGAGAGAGAGAGGGAGAGAAGAGAGAGACGAGAGAAAGAGAGAGAACCATAGATAGATAGATTTTTATTGTACTTTTATAAGAAGAGGGGTCACTTCGATGTTTCGGCCTGTCCGACAAAGGCTAACATACCGAAACTTCGAAATCAATGTCTCAGCTCTTCTTGTAGAATTATGATACAAATTTAGGGACGTCCCCCATGTCGAGAATCGAACCCTAGTCGTTTCGGTGAAAGCCAAGAATCCTTGACCACTAGACCATGTGGTCTAGTGGTCAAGGATTCTCTACAAAAATGTATTGAGTGATTCTTTAGGTTAATGGTAAATTGCTTTTATTTACAATTCAACATGAAAACATTAATATAGATAGACAAACAGACTGATAGATGGATAGATAGATAGATAGATAGATAGATAGATAGATAGATAGATAGATAGATAGATAGATAGATAAATAGATAAATAGAAAGAGGGCGACAGAGAGGTGGAGAGAGGGAGGGAGAGATGAACGGAAAGAGAGAGAGGGGGAGAGAGCGAGAGACCGTTCAATTTCTTTGTAATTTCGAATGTTATTTAGCTTCAGTCGGCGACAGAAAATGGTGAAACCTATAACAGCCGCGACCATCGCTTCTTTTTTTTTCATTTTACAGTATATTCAGGGTACATCATTCAATGTGTTCTTCCTTCTTGAAGAATCAACCGATATTTCCAGCATGTCAAGCGATCGCATAGAATTTTCCTCTTTATGTACCTATTTATTATTATTATTATTATTATTATTATTATTATTATATTATTATTATTATTATTATTATTATTATTTATTATTTTTTTTTGCCTTATCTTTCTGTCGTCTCTGCTTGTGAGTCTATTAGCTACGCGACTGTTTCTTTAGCAGTGCGGTAGCTGTTTTCTTTAGCTTCATATCACTCTTATGTAATGACCATTAAAAGCGAAGAAGAAGGTTAAAAAGGTGAAGACAGGAAATAAATGTGAAAGCAATCGCAGTGAATGAGGTGTAGATTGCGAAACACACAGAAAGAGAGAGAGAGAGAGAGAGAGAGAGAGAGAGAGAAAAGTGGGTGAGGGCGGGTGAGCGAGTGGTGTGAGTTACTTAGCATGAAATATCGTCGATAAAGTGGTGGGTGTGAGCGTTGGTGGGAGGAATGGTTGGCAATGTAGTAGGAGTTAACCAATCGTTTCCGAGTTATTGCAGCCATTGCTGGGACGACCCTTCAAGTGTTTAGTCGATTATATCAACCACGGTTATTTATTTTACAGATATTGTGTGCCTATATCTGTATGTAGGTATACCATGCGCGTGTTTGTGCGTATGTTTATAAGGACTGAAGTGATACATTATTATTATCATTATTATTATTATTATTATTATTATTATTATATATGTTAGAAAAGATAAAGTGTATATAGAAATGAGGTGCCAGGTTAGAGAAGCAGAAAATACCGTGCAAATGTAATTTGGTGATGGAGAAATGTGAAAGAAATGCAAAAGTAATGTATAAAAGTATGTATAAGTAATGCTTATAAAATATGAAAAAAACAAACCACTTGTGAAGTAGACTAGAGAGCCTATTTTCATAGCAGACACCACATATGATTCCATTATATTAGCAAAAGAAATATTACAAACATTAACCAATGAAAACAAAAGGAAATATTTCTATACATAGGTAGTCTGGAGTATATATTACTATTATAGCGAACAATATCTGAAATAAATTGTGTTGCTGTGCCATGTACCTATGCATGTCATGTGGTTCGGCGTGTAAATGTGTGTGCGTGTGTGTGTGTGTGTGTGTGAGAGAGAGAGAGAGAGAGAGAGAGAGAGAGACTTATTTTATTTCCTTATTTTCCGACATATAAGGCGCACATTTTCTTTCCAAAAAGTTGCCCCCCCCCTAGTCACCTCTGCACCTTATATGCTGGGGTTCGGTTTTGGGTAGACATGGTTAGTTTTATTAATGACGGACCGATATTAGTGACGGGAACTGCAGCTAGCTGGCAGAATTGTTAGCATGCTGGGCAAATGCTTAGCGACATTTCGTCCGTCTTTACGATCTAATTTAAAATTCCGCCGAGGTCGATTGAATAAGTTCCAGTGAAACACTGGAGTCGATGTATTCGACTTATGCCATCACCAAAATTGCTGGCCTTGTGCCAAAATTTGAAACCAATGTTGGGTACGGTGGAGGTTTGTGGTGATATTTAGTAGCGTTGAGGTAAGTGTTGTTACTTAGCCTACCATTATACCTTATCAAAGGGTGTCAGTCTAAATTTTCATGGTTCCTACACACAAAAATGTGTGAGACGTTCAGCTAGGGCAGGGGCCAGCGAACGGGTGTAAATTATCCCAAACAGTGTAAAAATGAACTTCTTGTGGGTAAAGAGGACTCATTAGACATAAGCAAAATTATATAAAATCGTGTTCCTTGTTACGGCAGAATTTTTCTTCTGGCAACATTGCACCTGTCCGATGAAATGGACGTGTAAATAGATTAATATAAACAGATTCAATAAACCTTTTGAATCCAAAGAATGTATGATTTTCTTCCTTTCAAATTAAGGGTGTAACGTTGGCGTAAATGAATATATCTTGAGGTAATTGGTTAAAACAAGTTCCCCGACCTCTGAGCTTGGATATCCGGGGTTAGCTACATATTAAGCCTGCCAAAATTGGGGTGTACCTTTATATGCCCGTGCGCATTATATTGTCGATAATATGATAGTATTTGATATATATATGGCTGACGGTTAGTAAGGAGAGACACAAATAAGAAAGAAGAAAACAAAGGACCACTGATGCGGTCACAGGAGTGTGACGAAAGAACTCTGGCCGAAATAAGATTAAGATTAATGTAAAAAATAAATAACAATGAAGCAAAATAACACCAAATATATAGTGCGTGTGTTTTTATTGGCTAAACTGGCAAAATGACCATTCCGAAATATAACAATATATATATATGTGTGTGTGTGTGTGTGTGTTTGTGTGTGTGTGTGTGTGTCAGTATTTGAATATATTTTACGCTATTACACTCAGCTATATCTATAAGAAACTGTGTGATTATATATCTGCGTGTGTGGTCAGTATTTTAACATATTTCGCAACACTAACTATCACAGCCACCAATATTTTTAATTTATTGAGTTTATATGTAATTATTGTGTTTAAAAATATATTTCTTCTTCACTTGATTTTTCGTGAAACTAATTTCGTCTTCAAATAACTAACATTCTACCCAGCACATTATATGTTTTATAGACTTGACCCGCTAATTAATATTGAAATTTTTAAAAAAATTTTAAAAAGAAACGCAAATTTTCGAAAGACAAGGCAAAAAGAATGCAACATTTTTTTGTTTTTGTTTTTTTATAAATTGCTTTGTACGCATTAATAAAATATTAGACTTTCCAACAAACTTCAGCAGATTCTGAGATACCATAGCGGACATTCAAGCAATCAATCACGAGAGCAAACATCTAATTTTGTGGTGGTTTGATATATTGGTTGGATGGAATGTCGGTAACGGGGAGCAATTGCAAAAAAAAAAAAAAAAAAAAAAATTAAATAAAAAATAAATATAAATAAATATATAACGGCCAGAAGTAGTTGTGTATAGATTAAACTATACATAGTGAGATGTATGCATAGGCTACGCTTAAAATAATGCGATGGATAGTTAAGCAGTGACTTAAATACGAAGTGAATATGGTGGATAACATGCTGTTCGTGAAAGTAAATTGTTTTAAAAATAATCCTTTCTATTATAGGCAGAATGCCTGAAAATTAGGAAGGAGGGGGGACTAGTCGATTGCATAGACCCCAGTATCCGACTGGCACATATTTTATGGACCCCTAAAGGATGAAAAGTAAAGTCGAACTCGGAACGTGAAGCCGGACGAAATGCCGCTAATCATCTTGTCCGGCGTGCTAACCATTCTGACAACTCGCTGCTTTAATTGTTCTAAAAATAATGAAAAGTAAATTGCAGTAGGAACCGGAAGTGTCGACAGTGACAGCCCATGATTTCGTGTAAACAGTGTGTGTGACGTAACCGATGCATAGAACGTACAACTGGGACTCCGTCATTTACGACGACGAGCGGCATTCTAGTCGATCCGATCAACAGAGCAGCCTTCTCGCGAAATCAACGTGCAAGTGGCTGAGCACTCCACAGTACTGTTTTCATGTTATATTAAACCTAGAACATATATATATATTTAATATATATAAAACTCTAGTTGTGTGAGTGTCTGTCCCCTTCGATTTAGATTCCTAACTCCTCCCACATTTTGCGGTGCAGTTTAACCAAATTCGGGTATCTTATAGTCGTGATTCATATCGAGCCCGTCTGACTATTAGCGCGCGTCAACGATGAGTCTACGATTTTAAAAATTTAACATCATTTTTTATTCCATTTTAATGCATAAAATGCATCGTATGTCGATGGCGGCGGAGTTGGCGTCCACGCTCACAGCTGCATCTGTTTGCTTCTCCCCCTTCCCTCCCTCGTGAAGCTGTGGGGAATGGAGTGTAAAGAAATCAACGTCGTAATGCGTTGTGAAGGAAACCAGCGTTCTTTTAGAACAACGACTTCATGGCTTGAAGACACCAAAATAAAAATGGCTAAGAAAGCCCGAATTTATAAGGGAAGTAACTCTCTAAAAATGCTTATATAGTTATTTCCCTTACAAACCCGAGCAACGCCGGGCGATACTGCTAGTTTAATATAACATGAAAACCATACATATATTTTATATAAGGTCAAAACAATCATGCTTCTCTGTGAAATTTGCTGCTTGTTGGGTATAGTACACTAAAACGGTGCTTTTCAGTTACTACTTCTGAAATACTTAACATATCGCTAGATTCTAGTGATATACCTGCGTCTATAATACCTCCAAGTGACTAGAAGGCACTATACACGCAGGTATGTGACAGTGGCCGTGGCATATGCGGGAGTTCTTTTTCTTGCTTTTATGAAATTTTAGGATGTGACTGTCACCTCTTCTGGTTTCTATCGCAATTTATTTTCACATTTTTTAGAACAATTTACTTTCACTTCTTTTACGGCTGTAAACCGTGTACTAACCAACTTGTTCTATCAGTAACATGCAGGAATAAATGGCAGAATGTGAGAAAGCGAAAATATTTAATTGTGTGAAAATAATACGAATCAGGTAAGGCGGCGAGCTGCCAGAAACGTTAGCACGCCGAGCGAAATTCTTAGCGGTATTTCGTCTGTCTTTATGTTCTGAGTTCAAATTCCGCCGAATCCGACTTTGCCTTTCATCCTTTCGGGGTCGATAAATTATGTACTGGTTGCGTCCTGGGGTCGATCTAATCGACTAGCCCCTTTCTCTAAAATTTCGGGCCTTGTTCCTATATTAGAAAAGAATAATATGAAGCATATGCAGAAACCATGTTTTGCTATCTGGATGTAAAATACTTATTATTAAATAGAAAGACGTGATGATTAATTAATGATACCACTGATAGAATTTTGGGCAAAACAAGGACGATTAATTCAAAAACATTCAGTGGGCATAAAATGTAGATTGGTTTTATGAAGAATAAGGAAAATAAATTGTGTTGAGATTTTGAACAGCACATATCAGAGCGAACTATTCCATAAAATTTGTATTCAACCTTTGAAATGACCACCAATATGTTGACAGGTGTTGTTTGTGTGACCTATCTCAATGTGAAAATATGTGCAGAAGAAACATTATAAGAATCTAAAAGAATAACAACGTTTTGGCTTTAAATACTTGAAAGAATGAAAGATACCAGTGAAAGTTGTAATCATTGTGATCAAAATTGTTGTTGTTATTATCGCTGTTGTTCTCGTTGTTGTTTTAGCCCTAGTGCGGCTCCAAACAAGCTGACCTCTCATCCATGACGTTCCACTCGTGCCCAGCCAGTCTTTTCAGGGATAACTAATACTATATTACCTAACATGTCTCCACTTTTTCATGACGGTAATATCTGATATATGTAAGTTTTAGCTGTTAATTTAAGTAAATCAAATAATGACCAAGTAGAGGTTCCCTATTATCTCAAAATTAACCACGTTTAAGGATACAGAAATAGACGCTACCCCCTTTAATAACTGAGTATAAAACGTTAGAAACCGTAGCTATGATTTTATCTGGATTAAAATGGCTCAATACTATATATATGTTGAAGGGGACATGTGTTGTCGATGCACAAATCTCAGTATTTGATTGCTACATTTTACTTTTATCCATACTAAAAAGATAAAAGGCTAAATCAACCGCGGTAGAGCGTTGCATTATTCGATGTTCTATCAATTGGCCATGTTTGAGTTCATAATGCATTGAGGAAATTCTGCACAAAGCAAAAATTCATGAAACACACATGATTGTTATGGGCAATTTTTATCCACATCTTTCATAGAGCATTTGAAAAACGAACCAAAAGATAATTTGTCGATTGCTACATTTACCAAGTCGAATGTTTGATGTTGGTTTCCCTACTTTCACTTTCTCTCTCTTTCTTTTTCTCCTCTCTTTCTCACGCACACATCCAAATGTCCAAACACATACACACACACATGCACACACACACACACACACACACACACACACACACACACACACAGGCACGCATGCACGCACACATATACTGAAACGCTAGTTCTGTCAATATCAGACTATGTGTCAAATTGCAATAAGACAATATTTTATATCGTCCACCAATCCATTTTCACTCAGTTTTCGATATTTCATTCTTTATTTGATGTCTTCTTTTAGCCTTCTCAACATATTTTAATACCGTCATCACATCATCATCATCAACAGCAGCAGCAACAGCATCTCTGCTAACACTACTATCCTCCTCTTCCTCTTCCTTCTCCTCCTTATCAGCAGCAGGAGCAGCAGCATCACTGCTAACACCACTATCCTCCCAACCTCGCCCTCCATATCATCATCATCATCACCACCACCACCACCACCACCAACAACAACAACAACAACAACAAAAACAACAACAACATCATCATCATCATCAACACCATCATATGCACCAACGCCACCAATACAAGCAACAACAACAACAAATGATAGATATAGCACCATTTTCAGCACATTTACGTGATTATCATTAACAGCAGATGTACAAGTGTTACAACTATAGGCTATGTCTTCAACACAGTTCTGTCATTATCCTCATGATCATCACCACCATCATCATCATCATCATCAGCAGCAGCAGCAGTAGTAGTAGCAGCAGCAGCAGTTGTAGTAGTAGTAGTAGCAGCAGCAGTAGTAGTAGTAGTAGCAGCAGCAGCAGCACTAGTAGCAGCAGCAGCAGCGATAAATAATGATAGTTTCTACCTTCATCACACCTGCATCATTCTTATAACCTAACCACCATCATTTTCAGTGGCCCGGGTTCATTGCCAACAAGAGGATCCCTGGATCGGCTTCATTGCTATAGGTTCATTTTCCAACACAGTCACACCGATATCACAAGCAATACATGTGCGTCCGGCAAGAACACTATTGACTTTGTTTTCGCGGCTACATTATCACAGCCAACTATAGGTGTATGACCAATGTCATACCATGAGGCACCATTTTTCAGAACAGATCCGTCATCGTCACCCAATGGGGACCGTTGCTCTAGCGTCTTTAAAAACGAAGAACACATTGAGTAATGCACTCCTATATATACAATGGTGAAAGTACGTGGCTTAGAGGTTAAGGTATTCGGCTCTCGATCGTGAGGTCGCGAGTTCAATTCTCAGTGACGCGTTGTGTCCTTGAACAAGGCTCTTTACTTCACGTTGTTCCAGTCCACTCAGCTGGCACAAATGAGCTGTACCTGTAATTCAAAGGGCCAGCTTTGTCACACTTCGTGTCACGCTGAATCTCCCTGAGAACTACGTTAAGGGGTACGAGTGTCTGTGGAGTGCTCAGCTACTTGCACGTTAATTTCACCATCAGTCTGTTCCGTTGATCGATTCAGCTGGAACCCTCATCGTCGTAACTGACTGAGTGCCAATCTTTATTTTGTTTTTCGTATACAATGTCTGTAAAATCGACGGGGTGGTTACGTCTGTAAATACGCTCATAGTACGTGTGTTACGTCTCGATTGGCCTTCTAAACAACTATAAAAGAAAGAAATAAAAGCAGTACTACGCCAATAACAACGACAACAACAACATCGACTGCTACTAGAATAGCTGTCACTACAAGGGATGTTCTGTACGGTAACTCGGCTGGCTAAACATAACGACCAAAATAATTTCCCCTTGTTTGAAAGAGGATAGTTACGAATGCATCGACCAATGGGTGTAGCAGTAGCGACAGGGTGGTGGTGGCCGAATTGCCAGAACGCTTTTGTTTATTGATCTACTCAATCAAGAGGTTTAGGAACAACAATAACAAGAGCGGCAGCAGCAGCAACGGCAACAGCCATTGCTAAAATGGTAGTTGCTGTTGGAGAAAACAACAAGACGTAGCCAATGGGTGAACGTCTAGTCTATATGATCATTCAAACTACTAGAAATAGCAGTCAAATTTTCCTTAAGTTACACCCAAGCGACTTGAAGTGTCTTTAAGCGCAGGTCTACTCGATCAGGATTGATATGGGACTGAACAACTACAATGATAAAAGCACCATCATCACCACCATTGCTGCTGGCACTACCACCTATACCATCGCCATCACCCCTACCACCATGTTCACCATCGTCATGATCACCACTATAACCACCAACACAAACACAGCAACCGCCAGCACCGTCATCATCACAGCAATGACGACGCCCGCGACAGCGACACATTGCATTATATAATCTGGTTTTGAATATGCATGGAAAAAAGAAAAAAAAACTATATTGGATGGCTATGTTAACAACAACAGCAACAGCAACACGATCAGCAACAACAAGAACAATAACACGAACAGCAGCATAAAGGTAGCTCTCGCAACCAGCTCTCCACAAGAGAGTCTTCTACATGGTTCTTATTCTTCATAGAAAATTCCACTAAATATTCCTCCTTTAAATCCCATCCTACCATCTTTGGAATAATAAATTTATTGAATAATAGATTCTTAGGTATTGTTTAAAAGACAGGATGGTCCTGGTTGGGTCGCTTTTGATTATAAATCTATTCGATAAGGGATGGCCTGGGACCAAGCAACAACA
>NC_043005.1:50760243-50792743 GCF_006345805.1 Octopus sinensis | reverse complement strand
AAAAAAGAAAAAAACAACTTAAAAAGAAAATTCTAAGAATAGATCAAAAGTATACTGTCTACTCCCCTAGATTCCACATTAACGGTTAATCTAATCTCTCGTCATTCATGACGTCACCACATTACCCTTCCGCCTGCCCAGTTTTCCCCTTACCGTTGTTAAAGTGCATCAACTGCATTTACTTTACCAGTTTCGTAGGAAGTGAGTGTGAGAAGATCGTAGCCATAGCTCATTCTTCTAGACGAAACCATTAAAAGAAAAATCAATATCAACCATGTAAACCATCACATCACGACAGGCAAATGCCAACTGTAGATTTACATTAAACATACAGCATCGAGAGACAATCACCTTTTGTCTGCTTACTTCTTCGGAAGCTAGAATATATAGATACCTTTCTCTGGATCGTTAGGTCCTCATTGAATTTAACATAACGAGTTAATTGGACAACTAAATATGGCAGGATTAATTCGGTTCAAGATCTGACCAGGGCTGGTTTCTTCCACAAAGAACGAAGGAGAAAATGAAAAGGTAACGATTTCAATACTGATACTTTATTGGTACCGGTTGAAAGCAATGCGGTTTCAACTCTGAGCTCAGACAGCTGGAACGAATGCCGGAAAGCTTCCTCCCCGATATACCGGGACTCTCTAGTCTACAGCTTTATATTTAATACGAGCAAAATAAATGGATGTACCTTAGCTCGATCCCTTTATCAAATCGACATTTCCCGCACAGTTGCAGGGTGCACCACACATCAGACGTCGAAGTGAAATGGATGTCGGTCAGATATTCCGACTATGGGCATTCGCTTGTTCCGTCACTTAGATTATCAGATACATTAATTAGTATGTAAGTCACGTGTGTCCTCAATATAATTCCGAGGAGGAATCAGCATATCAAGGCTGCGCTTTTGAATCTAAAAAAATCTACGCGGCGGGTTCCACACAGTTTTTATCTATCCAATTTCACTCGCAACGTATGGGCTGACCGAAGGTTACTTGGTCATTGCTGTCTCGAGTCCTAGGACTGATAGAGCCTGTTATCCATTTTCCATGACGTATAAGTGAGCAAAATCACATTACTCCTTTAACGGGACGCCATTCCATCGCAGAGCTACTCATTACTCATCGCAGGATTATTCATTTACTACTGAGTTTAAGATAAAGTAAAGTTTCTTTCTCGAGTCCTACCTACTCATAAGGGTCGGTTTCTCGATCTCCATGGCGTATATATTCCCCACTTGGACGGGACTCCAGTTCATCGTAGGAGGACTCAATTTTGTTTTGCTCAAAAGTGTTTTGCCCAACAACAGAACGCATCGTCCAGTCCAGGAATCGAAACCACAATCTTACGATCATGAGTCCAACAACGTAAGCACTAAGGCACGCGCCTCCATTTATTTTTTATTACAATTCAAAATACTTGAATTACAAAATTTGCTCAAAGCAAATGATGTTTGCATTTATATTTTGATTGCAGCAACGTGAAATTAGGTTTTTTTTTATTCAAGAATACGACTCACCGCCCAGTTCAAGGATCGAAATCGCGATCTTGTGATCTTGAGTCAACACGCTAACCATTAGGCCACACCTAAACTTTACATAAAACTTTACATAAAATAGCATACAATAGACTTTCGAAGCTACCACGCCGCGGAAAAGAAACTCCGACCTCATGATTGCAAAGCGGACGTATTATCCATTCGGCTCTGCTATACCCGTAATAAAAATGAATAGATATATCATAGTTTAATCCTTTGGGAAATTTTCGGAAGCTTCATCACTTCAAAACTGAAAATAAATGGTTTAAGCACGCACCAAGTCTTGAATGCGGCAATAGCATGGCTTCCATAATCTGGTTTACGCCTGTTCAAACTGATAAGTGGATCAAAGCCAAAATGTATGAAGACAGAAGGGAAAAAGTTATTTATTCTGACAGACATCTCGATCGCTTCTGATCAAAACATCACCAGGAATGAAGTCGAAAAGTTATCAAATTACAAGAACCTCGAAATGGCAACGTATAAGATAAAGGGTTATGAAATATATAGATGGTAGCAATAAATAATTGGAAGACAACGGACACAGACAAAAATATCGTACAGGGTCTGTCAGCTACGCCAACAAACAAACAAACGAACAAACCAAGGAAGAGACTGTGTTTTATCGGAACACTAGAAGTAGCAGTAAACTCTCCCTTTCAAATTAAATCTTATCGTTTAGTACCACTTTCTCTCGGTCTCCCACACACTCTCTCTATTCTGTATACATACATACATACGCATGCCTTTTCTATATATATATATATATATATATATATATATAATATATATATATATATATGAATATATATATATATAATATATATATATATATATATATATATATATATAAATATATATATATAATATATATATATACATATATGTATATATATAAATATATATATATATATATATATATAATATATATATATATATATACATACATATATGTATATATATACATATATATAAATATATATATATATATATATATACATACATATATATATATATACATATATATATATATATATTATATATATATATGCATACATACATATATGTATATATATATACATACACATTCACATGTGCGTGTTTTCCTTTCTCTCTGACTTTTTCTCCTTCTACTCTCACAGTTTCCCTCTACATGTGCATGTATATCATATACATATCCATATGTATGTATACGTCTTTGTGTGTGTGTGTGTGTGTGTGTGTGTATGTGTGTGTGTATTTATGCTTGCGTGTATTTACGCGATAAAACAGAATCCAAGGTGGTCTGCGTCGGCAACAACTTGTATTATTTGGGAACAAGCAGCATAAATATTACAGTAAAATTGCTGTGGGGAGTGAAGTATCTAATGTTTCAAATACAGACTTTCTTCATGGTTAAGATGACAAGAGGGGGTGGAGGAGGAGAAACGAAAGATAGAGTTTTACATCCTACATGTTTGCATGTTTGATTTGACTGGCTGCAACTGCTGATATGGAACGCAATAAGGATGTGAGCTTAGAATGTGAGCAGTGAAAACCTCGGGGAAAGGGAGTCGGAAACCTTGCTCACTGAATTCTTCGTGGCAATTTCACAGTGCTCTGTCGAGTTAAATTCTTCCTTGGGTGTGTGGATTTAGGTTGAGTGGTAATTAGGTTTTAGGGTGGGCTGTTAAGGAGTTACACACACACTCACAAACACATATTCACTCACACACACACACACACGCACTCACTCACACACACACTTCCAGAGTAAATCGTCTAAAGCAGTGGTTCTCAACCGGAGTCCATATGGCCCCTAATGGTCTATATAAGATGTTTTAGGGGTCCATGCAACAAAATAGTAAATTAGGAATCCACAATTGTATTTTAAGGGACCCTGAAAAAAATCTTGCTTTATGTATTGCAAGAAAGAGCTGGGTTTCTTCCTCTAACATTTTACATAGATCAACCTACACAAAATAAACAATTTGATATAAGTTTCTATAAACTTGTTTTTAAACATTGAATGACTATGGTGGGGGGGGGTCCACCAGAATAAAATAGTAATGAAAGGGGTCCATAGATAAAAGATAGTTGAGAATCCTTAAAATGAATGACACATTAGTGAATATAACTCTAGACATATTAATAACCGAGAGAACGGCGGATTTTCATGACTGGAACATTTTTGTTCATAGAGCTGCTCAATTCAGAGTTCAAATATGGTTAAACAACATTATCAACAAGAACTTCGTATCCATGCAAAACAACAAGACGATGACAAGCCTGACTTCAGAAGGAAAAACGTCTCTTCACTCACCTAGAAGGAAATACTGCACAGATCTCGAACCAAGAAGGTAAGAGAGTTCTCTACTTTGTTGCTTGACAAGCTAGACATAGTAGTAAAATCTCCCTCGTATCAAACCCTAACAAAACCTACCTACGACTCACCGCCCTTGTATCAAACCCTAACAAACATTACTCACTACCCAGTCTGTTTTATAAAAAAAAATGACATGAGATTATGTGGTTGAAAAAAAAATTAGAATACGATAAAGAGAGAGAGAGAGAGAGAGGAGAGAGAGAGAGAGAGGGTGAGAGGGGGAGAGTGAGAGGGGGAGAGTGAGAGGGGGAGAGAGAGAATGTTTTTGATCATAGGTTTGTTCAATCAGGGCTGATCTGGGATTCAACAACAGCAACAACAACGAGTGCAGGCGCAATGGCCCAGTGGTTAGAGCAGCGGACTCGCTGTCGTAAGAACGCAGTTTCGATTCCCAGACCGGACATTGTGAGTGTTTATTGAGCAAAATCACCTAAGCTCCACGAGGCTCCGGCGCTGTACTCTTTCACCACAACTTTCTCTCACTCTTTCTTCTTCACTCACTTCTTCCACAAAGCAGAGGAACCATGGTGTAACCCACTATGGTATGGTAAATTTTCAGACCCTAGTCTAGATTGCGAATCCTCTGTACCCCAAGATGGTTCAGCTCTCTACCCGTTAAAAGCCACCGTTTACGGAATGAGGATAACAACGTAGCTTTCGCGCCCGTGCAACCGCCAGTCTATCGCGTGTGGTGGGTGGATCTTCAAGTTGCCACACGCATTCTTTGTAGCTTAGAGTAGGCTCGAATTAGAGATTATTCTTTGTGGCTAATGGCGTGAGTCCTGATTGGAAGAAGAGGAGGAAGAAGAAGTAGAATAATAATAATAATAATAATAAGCAGAAGAAGAAGAAGATGAAAATGAAAATGAAGATGAAGAAGAAAAAGAAAAGAAGTTGATGATGAAGAAGAAGATGAAAATGAAAATGAAGATGAAGAAGAAAAGGAAGAAAAGAAGATGATGATGAAGAAGAAGATGAAAATGAAAATGAAGATGAAGAAGAAAAAGAAAAGAAGAAGATGATGATGAAGAAGATGATGAAGATGAAAATGAAGATGAAGAAAAGAAGAAAAGAAGATGAAGACGAAGAAGAAGAAGAGGAAGAAGAAGAGAAGAAGAAGAAGAGGAAGAAGAAGAAGAAGAAGAAGAAGAAGAAGAAGAAGACAACATCAACAGCACTGTCTTCAGCAAGATAGTACCTTATGCTACTGACCACAAAATCAAGTATTGTGAAGTTGAACTCGACGGTATTTGAGCTTCAACCAATAAGAATTCGTATCTGGATACCACAGAGCACTTTTCTTTTTGTTTTTTACTATTCCGTGTCTACTGATTCTGGTAACATTTACTACGTTACTGTGAAAATATTCGCAGCATAAGATTCTCTATATTTGCTGGGTTATTGCTACTGTATTAAAGAACATATAATTACAAAGGCTGTATATAGCATTAGATAAATGTATTTTATTTTTTGTTTTTACTGATATATACAATTGTGTATGTACGGCACGTATACATAGCATCCATCATTTGCTAAAACTTTATCTCCGTGAAACCCCATTGAAGCATGAAGGAAACATCAGAACAAAGTACCTCATACACTTGAAGTAACGGTGCTTAGTGATAGACACACTCACATATACGTGGATGTGTTTGCGTGTGTGTGTGTGTGTTTGTGTATGTATACACATACATGCATACATACATACATACATACATACATACATACATACATACATACATACATACATACATGTATTGATCTCTAGTGATGTGTATGTTCATACATACTTATAAGCAAGCAAACAAGCAGGCAGTCGTACAGACAGACTTAAATACAAATAACCTCTTCATAAACATATAGAAATGTATGCATAAATACAGACAAAAGGGCAAAAGAGTCCTTGCAGAAAATACTCATTTACTCTCATAACGATAATCAAATATATACACTTGCAGCTATACTGACAGGTATACACGCATATACTTGTACATACATACATTTATAGATGCAAACATATAAACTAAATATATACTTATCTATATATACAAGAATGCAGACAACCATGCACCTACACGTACGTACACGCATGCACATTCAATGCGCACATGCGTAAAGGTAAACACGCAATCATACAAGCATACACTAAAAGAATCGAAGGCCCTTCGTGAGCCATACACATTCATAAGGTCGGTTTCCAGGATTCTGTGGTTTTGTATTCGCCTCCTCACTGGATGTGGGGCAGGTGCTCCAACTGAATCTGGTCGAGGAGGAACAAAAACAACCACCCTACTCTTTGAAGGCAATATTTTTCCATTTTAACACTAAGGGACGTAACTCGGTGTGCGTCATTGTGACAACGTTGACGTTTCCCCGCTACCATGACAACTAGCGTTATTTCTTCTTTGAGTATAAGTTTGAAAGCTGAGTCAACAGAGAGGAATTACAACTGGGAGAATTAAATGCACTAAACTACGAAGTGGCTAAAACGTGTCAACAGAAGGGCATCCAAAGAGTCATGACCTGGATGTGACTCGCTCTCTTTACAGTAGTGGTTCTCCACCGGGGTCCAAAGATTTTTGGGGTTCCCTGCAACAAAACTGTAAATCGGGAATCCAGAGTAGTATTGCAAGAGGCCCTGAAAAAAGTTTGCTTTAGATGTATGTATTGGTATGTAGTGCGAGAAACAGCTAGGATTCTTTCTCTGACATTTTACATAGTTCAACCTACACAAGTTAATGTGTGAAAAACAAAATAGGAATTTTGAAAGAAGTTTTTATAAAACTAGTCTTTAAACATTGTATGGCTTTGGGGGTCCACCAGAATAAAATAGCAATCAAAGAGATTCATAGATAAATATTGGTTGAGAATCCCTACCTTATTGTATAAGAATTTAAGCGTCGAGATGCATGCCTGAGGGAAGGTGGAGATTCTACTCTGAAGACCTTCTGCTATTCAGCTTCCTTGAAACTTTCTTACCGCCATAGTACCAGTAATAGGTGTAGTCTGACCTGACCAGTTAGTTGTAAATGCTTTTGTATCCGAGAATTTTTTTATACAATCTATTTCAAATTGTTTCTATAAATTCTCATCAATAGCTTTTTCCAGATTTACAAAAATTACTTCTTTCATTTTTATTAAATATACTTTTTGTTTAAAACACATGATTTGAAATCTTAAAAAAAAAATTTATTTACTTAATATAATCTTTTACTTAAATCGAGTTTTTCCTTTCCATTCCTTTACACTTCTTACCCGTTTTGACGAATTTATTTCTTTTTAAATTATATTTATAACAGTGTTTCTTTTTTTTTTTCTTAAAGATTTTCATTGTTCGCTCGATTTTGCGTACGGACATATACACGTAAATATACACACACATATGAATATACAAATAAACGTACATCTTCTACACTCTCTTTCTTTCTCTCTCTCACCCCTCACTCTCTCACTCTCATATATATGTATATATATATATATATATATATATATATATATATATTATATATATATATATATGTGTGTGTGTGTGTGTGTGTGTGTGTGTGTGTGTGTGTGTGTGTGTGTGTGTGTGCATATATATACATATTCATATATATATATATGTATGTATGTATGTATATACTTTCCTGTTCAGACAATATTTGGAAAGCAGATTTGATTGCTAAATTTATATTGAATAAATAGAAATCAATTTTTCTCTCTCTATCACACACACTCACACACACACACATACACGCACACACATACGCTCTCTCTCTCTCTCTCTCTCTCTCTCTCTCTCTCTCTTTTATATACACATACACACTAGCACAAACAAATAGAAATTCAAACTCATCATCATAACACATTTGAAGTGAAAGTTATCTTAAAAGTTTTCAGATTTAAATCATTACGTTTAAGTATTTCACACACACATATATACAGACACGCACACATACACACACACACACACACACACACACACACATGCCAACATACGCATATACACTCACACGTCTTCTCGCATATAATACACACATCTTAAAATTTCAAACATCACTCTGTGTGTGTGTGTGTGTGTGTGTGTGTGTGTGTGTGTCTGTGTGTGTCTGTGTGTGTGTGTGTGTGTGTCTGTGTGTGTGTGTGATGAGAGGGGGAAGTATATGAGAGAGGTAGGTAGGTATATAGATGATATAAATATACGTGTTTATGAGTACAAAGGGAAAAATGGGGTGGGTGAATGAGGGAGAAAGAGGGAAGGGAGAGATAGAGAGTAAATGCATTTAGTATAAGGGTGCTAATTTTATATACCTTTTCTCGGTAGAACTCTTTATACCTTTTAAGGAAACATTCCAATATACGTGTTAGTATATACAAACACCTACACAAGCACATGTCTCAAGCATCTGTCCGTTTATCTATCTATCTATCTATCTATCTATCTATCTATCTATCTATCTATCTATCTATCTATCTATCTATCTATCTATCTGTATGTCTCTCTCTTTCTATCTCTTTCTCGCTATCTATCTGTCTGTCTATCATGTGTGTGTATACGGGTGTGTATATATGTGTGTATGTATAATTATGAGAGTATGAATGTATGTGTACGTTACTAACAATGAATGGATGGGGGAAGTGCACAATAGAAATATTAGTGTCCTTAATTTGATAACTGAGCCATTAGCCAGTACTCAGATCTACGCCACAAAATTTGCACGTCGATCCGCCCACACATACTCACACTTATAGACACATGTATAACGTACATATATATATATACCACATATGTATATATGTATGTATATAAACATGCGTGTCTGTATGCGCATATGCATGCAATCAAGTGTGTGTATGTGTGTGTGTACGATTGTGGTATCTCTGTTGCGTGTCTGCTAGTAATTAACACACTGCGTTCGGACTTTGAAGTCAACGAATTTATATTCAATATATGTGAACATGTGAACATTCTTTAAACTGTGTCTGGGCAGCCTCCTATATAGAAATATCGATTATGTTTGCTATCATACAACACAAATTGTATAGAAAGATTAAGCAAAGTATTAAAAAAAAAACCTGCTAAGGAAAGAAATTTCTGAAGCCATTGTTAAGCAATATTAACCAGGTGGTTCATTAAAAGTTGTATTATAAATTGCACGTAAATCAACATTTTTGATCGTGATGATGTAGAGAGTAAAATTTTTTTAGTTCCGCATTTGCTATCTTCAATAAAATAAATATCAATCACTTAGAGTACACATGTGACTTTTGCATTTTGGTTACCTGTAAGTTAACGTACGTGCATTTATAAAAACACAGGTAAGATACTGTCATCAAGTACTTGGTGGATATTGCATAAAGTTTTAGTTTGGTGTCGTAACATATCACCCTGTCACCCGGAGTATGGGACGACTTACGTTACGCGGTGGCGTAGGAAAAGTTCTCTGTTTCCAACGGCAAAGATTATTTTGTTGACCCTCTGGTACCATAACTGGTATCATAAGCCAGAAGAAATTTCGCACTTCTACATGTTTGAATCCAAGGGAAATTTCCTACTGTGGTCCCACCTTACTACACCTTTTGTCTATCTAACAGCTCATAGTACAAAATAGTATTTAAGGTTAGAATTTTATGTCCGGAATATAAGATGATTGCTTATTGCATAGAACATATACTTTAAGCTTAAAATTTAAGCTTTGCAAAAGAGCCGTAAAAGATCATCTTATAAGCCTCTTACACGGTAATGAACTTTTGTTGTTATGACTTGTCACCCGGCGTATGGGGCGACTTACGTTACGCGGTGGCGTAGGAAAGGTTCTCTGTTTCCAACGGCAAAGATTATTTTGTTGACCCTCTGGTACCATAACTGGTATCATAAGCCAGAAGAAATTTGGCACTTCTACATGTTTGAATCCAAGGGAAATTTCCTACTGTGGTCCCACCTTACTACACCTTTTGTCTATCTAACAGCTCATAGTACAAAATAGTATTTAAGGTTAGAATTTTATGTCCGGAATATAAGATGATTGCTTATTGCATAGAACATATACTTTAAGCTTAAAATTTAAGCTTTGCAAAAGAGCCGTAAAAGATCATCTTATAAGCCTCTTACACGGTAATGAACTTTTGTTGTTATGACTTGTCACCCGGCGTATGGGGCGACTTACGTTACGCGGTGGCGTAGGAAAAGTTCTCTGTTTCCAACGGCAAAGATTATTTTGTTGACCCTCTGGTACCATAACTGTATCATAAGCCAGAAGAAATTCGCACTTCTACATGTTTGAATCCAAGGGAAATTTCCTACTGTGGTCCCACCTTACTACACCTTTTGTCTATCTAACAGCTCATAGTACAAAATAGTATTTAAGGTTAGAATTTTATGTCCGGAATATAAGATGATTGCTTATTGCATAGAACATATACTTTAAGCTTAAAATTTAAGCTTTGCAAAAGAGCCGTAAAAGATCATCTTATAAGCCTCTTACACGGTAATGAACTTTTGTTGTTATGACTTGTCACCCGGCGTATGGGGCGACTTACGTTACGCGGTGGCGTAGGAAAAGTTCTCTGTTTCCAACGGCAAAGATTATTTTGTTGACCCTCTGGTACCATAACTGGTATCATAAGCCAGAAGAAATTTCGCACTTCTACATGTTTGCATCCAAGGGAAATTTCCTACTGTGTTCCCACCTTACTACACCTTTTGTCTATCTAACAGCTCATAGTACAAAATAGTATTTAAGGTTAGAATTTTATGCCCGGAATATAATATGATTGCTTATTGCATAGAACATATACTTTAAGCTTAAAATTTAAGCTTTGCAAAAGAGCCGTAAAAGATCATCTTATAAGCCTCTTTCTTACACGGTAATGAACTTTTGTTGTTATGACTGCAGGCCTGTATAATTATAAAACGTACTTACAAAACTTGTAGGCGCAGAATGATCAAGAATAGTTTAAGATGTTCACTTCAAACCACGTGGTCCCGAAATTGGTCCCACTGCGTGGAATTTTGGACGGATGTCATTTTCTATAGCGTTCGAGTCGGCCATAGTCGTTGTGAGTGAAACTGGGAAAACAGAAATTGTACAGAAGATCATTGTGTGTATTACACCTGTAAATCAAAATATACGGCTTTATCACACTTTGATTCTGCCTGAAAATATACGTTATGGGTATACACGGTAATTTAAGAGAAGGTAATTGAGTTGATCAAACACTTGAATCCTCGTTGTCAAGAATCCCCGTTGACAGAGAGATCCGTCATATAGTGATTACAGAAGGCTATAAACGCTTTTTATAATCTGGGCACCGTCCATATTTATAGTGCATTCAATCCAGTCAGGGTTTAACCAATCACTGGACTATCTGAATAACAATTTCCATAAAACTATGGAACGAGCAGCGTGAAGAGATTGATCTGTATGCATCAGAGTTTGTATGTGTGTGCTTACATACATTTAGTAGAAGCATAGGGACATTTGGAATGTAAGAATGTGCGGGGTATAGGTTGGTGTTTCTATGAGTATATTCTACACCATTCATTGTATATGCTGTATGAATATGAATATTGTAGCCACTAAACAATGTAGCGAACGAATGTGTGCTGAATAATGTCTGCATGAGTTTGTGTATGTGTGTAGGAATGTATGCGCGCGCATGCAAAGCGTCAGCTTTTCTCTTTCTACAAGCTGACGATCTACATTGAAAAGCCTTCCCTACAGTCCTTTGGTTCCTTAAGTGTCGTACCATATACATTATTAACAGTAAATAATACATTAATGTGCAATAACACTGCAGTTTTAAGTTATTCTCATTGTGAAACTATGCATACATATTTAAAAGGCACGAACACATTAAATATACAAATAATATGCACAGGTACAGGAATGTGTATGTAAGCACAGACACTCACACATATGCGTGTACATATACATATATACATATATATATGTATATATACATATATATATGTATATATACATATATATATATATATGTATATATGTGTGTGTGTGTGTATGTATATATGTATATCACTCTTTCTCTCTTCCTCTCCTTCTGTTTTCTGTATGTTTGCATCTATGATTTAGGTTTATTTCTATTTTTCTCACTAATGGATAAAGAACCCATTTCTGACCTAGATCCAAGACTTTTTCATTGCAATTTCAACGACATCAGTGTGACAGTTGTGTAAGTACGAGTGTATATGTGCAAGTGTATGGTGACAGTTCATGTGCAGATGTGTATGTTTTACTTTATGTATCTATACTTTGACATTTCGCTGCATATATATGATAAACTTTCTGAAAGCTTTACACATTTTGACTGTTCCATTAATGACTTGTATCTGTAGTCTTCTAATTTGCCTCCTCCTTTCTGGTTTGAAAGCCCTCGTTTCTGAAGACGGTTCTGAGACAGTTGGTTGCATATATTAGTACCCCAATAATCACTGGTATGAATCTAAACTTGTAGTCCGGCTGGAGTAACTGTAAATGTCTCAATAGTTTAGCATAGGCGTTTTCTTTTCGCTACTTACCTTTACCTTTGTGTTAACATCTTTTGGGCAACTATCTTTCAATATTAAACATGATTTCCCGAATTATCATGTCTACTCCTTCACGTTTGCATTTTATTGAGATCTTTGCAGGGGACATCCCACCAATACACTTTGACATTATGAGTGGTTATGGTCTCAACCGCACTGCATGTTCTTATATCTTCGATCTAAGGATTATCCTTCCGACGGATGCCACTATAGAGTTCTTGGCTATAACATCATGTCTCATTGCTTCATAATAACGCGATGGCATTTTCAGACAATTGCTTATGATGAAGGGTGATAGCTTCAGTATTGACTCCACAAAGTTTGCATCGATAATTACATTTTGCACTTCTTCCTGTGTCCCTGTCTCTTTTGTGCATCAGGAATTTTGTAGCTATTTTCTATTCCTCGATTGCAAACGCAAACACTTGAAAGTGAGAGCTAGTGATCCGGTGATCCGGTTGTTGGTCTACGATATACTGTTTGATTAGCAATCTTGCCCTCATCCTGGAGCTTTCTGCCAATATATATAATTATGGATTTCTACTGATATGCACTCATTCTTCCATGCGATGACATGTTGCGGTTGAGTTGTGCTACTTCTTTGGGCATGTATTTCTCGAGAAGTTGTTTTCCTAGTCTTGTGGTGTTGTGTGCCTCGTGTGTGAAGATTTGGTCACTGGATGAACTTTGACACCTGTTAGTTAAAAAGATGCTGCCGAAATGATATGATGTGACATCCAAAAGCTGTCTGAATCGACGTCAAACATTCTCCTAATTCTATATTGCAACGTGCATTAACTTCACCAAAGCGCCCGATGACATCAAATATTTTTCACTTTTCCACTATGTTGCTCGAAGCAGTGGCATAGCTAATTGGACGGGGAGAAGAAGTAGTTCGCTATTGCCACCAGTCGATGCAAGACGTTAGTTTACCTTCTCACGAAGCGAAGAATATTTCAATGAAACAAGAATTTTTCTTCTACTGTATTTAATATACTTTTGTTAGTCTTTCTTGTTGAAATTCATGTCATTGGCTACATCAAGTTATTTCTCTTAGCTCATTTTTGCTCAATGTATGTATGTGTGTGTGTATGTATCAGAAGACGAGATGACACAGGAAAATCAGTGGTCATGTTATGAACTTCATTAGCTTACATATGTTTCTGCTACAGTGGACGTTCAGTTCAGTGTCTGAATAACATCCTATAGCTTCATCGTAGCCTCGAATATGAAGTGCAATTTATTTAGTTAAAAACGACTTACATTTTTGCAATATACAGTTAAAGCATTACCAGTGAGAAAGCTACTACTGATGTATATGAAGAAGCTTGTTCAAGACGCAATTAAATTTGCTACTAGAAAAAGTAGAAAAAAACCCAAAAAATATATATATTCTATATTCAGTTCTACATATACATATGCGTATGTATGTATGTATGTATGTATGTATGTATGTATGTATGTATGTATGTATGTATGTATGTATGTATGTATGTATAAATGAATATATATACATAGATACATTGTTATCCATACAGCTTTATGGTAAGCAGTTTGTTTCCCAACAGCATGGCTCCATGTTCAATCCGATTGTGTGGAAACTTGGGCGGACCACAGCCTTTACAATAGATTTGATAGACGGAAACTGAAAGCCCATCGCATATATGTGTATGTGTGTGTGTGTTTGTGTGGTGTCTCTGTGTCTGTATCTTTGTGTCTGTTTGTCCCCTGCCGCCGCTTGACAACGAGTGTTGACATATTTAGGTTCCCGTAACATAGCAGTTGGGCACAAAAGACCGATAAAACAAGTGCCAGGCTTAAAATCAAAAGCACTGGGGTCGATTCGCTCGGCTAAAATTCTGACAGGTGGCGAGCTGGCAGAAACGTTAGCACGCCACGCGAAATACGCAGCCGTATTTCGTCTGCCGTTACGTTCTGAGTTCAAATTCCGCCGAGGTCGACTTTGCCTTTCATCCTTCCGGGGTCGATTAGATAAGTACCAGTTACGCACTGGGGTCGATATAATCGACTTAATCCGTTTGTCTGTCCTTGTTTGTCCTCTCTGTGTTTAGCCCCTTGTGGGTAGTAAAGAAATAGGTGGTGCCCCAGCATGGTCTCAGTTTGATGAATAAAAGAAGTAATGAATGAAAGATAATATATATACATGCATATATACATACATATATACACGCATGTATGTGTATATATGTGTGTCTGTGTGTATGAATGTATGTATGCATAAACCCATATAAATAAATAGATAGATAAACACACACACACATATATATATATACACACACCCATTCAGTCTCTTACTTGATATTCTTGTATGTGCGCGCGCGTACGCATGTGTATATACATATATGTATAAATAACATTTACTAGAGAAACCATATATATATATATAATATATATATATATATATATATATATATATATATATATATATGTATACAAATATATGAATTAGAAACACTTCCAATGAATGCCTTAAAGCAAAGTATTTTTTAAAGAATTTTAAATTATATGTACTTCAAAAACAAAAACAAAATAAATTTAAATTCGAAACAAAAATGTAAGAATCTGTATTAATATTCATTAATTATACCTTAATCTATTATATTGTATCTGATATCTGAGTTTTGTGCAGAAACCTTTCAAGTAGAATACGACAATAGCATTCAGATCTGTACACAATAGTTACTTGGTTCTCACCAACATTGAATAACTTCTCCATAACCTGCATTTATATTGATTCTCACCTCAGGTTGGTAGAAGTCCAATATCATACACATTCATGATAAAATAAAAAATTTCTCATTAGAGTAATTATTATGAGAGATGTTATATTGAGCCATTTACATTTTTATGAAAATAAAAATTGTATTTTTTACAACTGTCATTAACAATATTGATTTCATGTATCAACACAAGGATACGCACGTGTTTCAGATGAAGACGTAGGGTGCGGAGCTTTTGTATAAAGGAATGGAAGTGACTTCTAAGACTTGACTGGTACTTTAGTTTATTCGCCCCCGAGAATGCTCAAGGGTAATGTAAACTTCGGCAAGATTTGAAATGCTGAGAACTTAACGCTAAGTAACTAAACATTCACAAGGTATTTTAGTTCTTTGTTCTATCGATTTTACCACTTACAGTTTCATTTATACTTTTTAATATTGATCACACACACACACATACACACTCATGCACACTCACACACAAGTATGTATATGTATATATGTGTATGTATATGATATATATATATATATATATATATATATATATATATATATATATATATATATATATATATATACAGGGTGCGATTGGCAGATTGTCGCCATATAATATTTTTTATTTCACACATGTGCATTGGTTGTTTTTGATTTCATCGACTACACAGTATAGTGAGGTCGGTTAGGCACCATGACGCAATTCACTCTGATAGAAATTTGGAAACGACGAAATACTTGGCATTCGCGCCGAAAGCTCCTATACAAACATATACCGAAAGCGATAAAAATCAAATATCCAGCTAACATCATGCTGTATGGGGTGATCGCTAGTGACGGCGACGTTATGCCTCCATTCATCTTCCCACACGGCCTCAGACTCAACACGGAGGAGGCCTACATCAGGTACCTGGAGGAGATCGTGCTGCACAGGGTCCAGAGGGTGACTGCTGAAACACGCCGTGTCTGCCAACAGAACTCTGGATCATGCAACACAAGCAGGAGAAATATAGTCATGGCTGTCAAACAATTTCTGCGATCACATCACCCCTAAACATCTGGCCACCTAACTCACCACACTACAACTACCTTGATTATTATGTGTGGGGTGCGGTTGAGTGGGAGACCAACAAAACACTTTGTAACACTATGGCACCAACTTAAACAGGGAGACCGTGGTTGAAGCCAATGGCGATTTTATTGAATTAATTTACTCATTAATGTTTCAAGATATTTTTATTTAATTTTAGTAAATATATCTATTAAAATGAGATGTCAGTGTTATTTTCAGTTTTGCGTAATTTAGACGACAGTTTAGTGACCGCACCTGTATATACACACACACACACACACAGACACACACACACACACACACATATATATATATATATATAGATATATATATATATGTATATGTATATTTATGTATATGTATATCTATGTATATATATATATGTATGTATATCTATCTATCTATCTATCTATCTATCTATCTATCTATCTATCTATCTATCTATCTATCTATATATATATATATATATATATATATATATATATAATATATATATATATAGGGAGAATTCACAAAAAAAAACAAAAGACGAAGACAGGTGGTGTAGACAACAAATAGATGTATTAGTTTAACGCTCGGGAAGTGAAAAAGTCTTTAACGTTTCGAACCTACGCTCTTCCACAGAAAGGTACACAGAAAGAAACAACGAGAGAAAATAAAGAATGTGTAGTGGCTATATATATATATATATATATTAAAATTAGTTATTTATATAAATTTATATATATGTATATAGTTATGCACACATCCACATACACACACACACAAACACGCACATGTATGTGTGTGTGTGTGTGTGCATGTGTGTTTGTGGTTATCGCACCACCACCACCTGTCAATCAAACGGCCTCGTTACTTAGTGGTTCGGCAAAAGAGACAGGATATGTACCAGGTATGAAAATAAGCAAAAATAAAACAAGTACTAGTCTCGATTCATTCCTCGATGCGATACTCCAACATGGCCGCAGTCTAATGTTTGGATCAACTAGACGATAAAAAAGATATGATTATACACCTCTCGCACTAAATATATTCCTATAGAGACGTACATTTGAGACGAAGGAATTCAGTCAATTTTGTCAATGCCAATTCTGAACTGCTGTTATGTGATCCCACAGCGTATCAGAAAATAAATGTTTAATTCAACCACAATGGGATTTAAACTCAGAGTGTAAATGAAGACAACGAAATAATGCTATGTACTGTCCATGATAATATTATTTCTAAGATAAGGCAGTGTGCTGGCAGAGTCGTTAGCACACCGGATAAAATGCTTAGCGGTATTTTGTCCGTCCGTATGTTTTAAGTTCCAATTCCGTCGTCGAAGTCGACTTTACCGTTAATCCTTCGGGGTCGCTAAAATAAGTATCAGTTGATCACTGTCGATGTAATCGACAACCGCCTACCGCGAAGCTGTTGGCCTTGTTCCAAAGTTTATCCCTAAAATAGGAACAAGGTCACACATTGTGGAAGAGGGGAAGTAAATGATTATATGTGAATTTCACAACGTCTCTAAAACTTTAGTTATCGTCTCCGAAAACGTGAAAAGAAAACTCACTCCGGCTGTACTAAAAGGAACATAACTAGATATTAATTACTTTTTTCTTTCGCCAGTTTAGCTCAACAAACAAAAGATGAAATGAAGACCAGATACACTATCGCTTTGGAATATTGCAATAGATATTAGTGAAAAAATGGGGCTTTTAGTCATGGTGTAGTTAACGACCGTAAGAAATATCTGCTAATTCATTTTTATTTCACATTGAATTGATGTAGTTCCAGTATTTGGATAAGTTAGATGTGGAACTGAATCAAAAGCTTTTCTGTAATCTATCAAGCATACGAAAGTTTCCTTTTGCTTACTTTCTCATCACCCAGTACCATATTGTTAAAAAGAAACTGGTCACTTTTCCTGTCGAAATTTGTTACATACACCTGCTCTACAGAAATTAATTTGTTTTTACTTCCCTTTGGATAATATTTTAGAGAGAAGTTTATAAATTATTACCAGACAACTGGTTATCTGTTACTCTTTCCTTTGGAGATCACTGTCGTCTTACTAGTAAAGAGACATAGTCGGAATAGTTCAAATGAATTTTGAAAGTAAATAGGGTTTGGCAATTCATTTCCCATATGTCAACAATCATTGAGTTTGAAGATTGTGATATCAGAGTTTTAGAGTTCACGAAGTTGTATGAATCAAGTCTCGAGTCATTCTTATATCATTATGCTTTGCGGAAACGGTCCTTTATTTTCTATAATAATTTACATACCTTTGTTTTCAAAATATTTCTAAATTTTCCTTAACGGGCATTAAGTATTAGCTGTTACCGCTAATACTTCTATAGTATGTTTTCAGAGATTTAGGTTAAGGACACATAGTTTTTCTCTGTTATTAAAAATAAAATTTTTTATTTAAACCGGCTATTATTTTAGTACTTAAGTATTTACAGTCGTGTTTCTTCATTGTTTATGTCATCATACAGGATGCAGTTCTATTGTTTACTGTACGAATCCTTCACAGCCAGCAAGGCGGCGAGCTGGCAGAAACGTTAGCACGCCGGGCGAAATGCATAGCAGTATTTCGTCTGCCGTTACGTTCCGAGGTCGACCTTGCCTTTCATCCTTTCGGGGGTCGATAAATTAAGTACCAGTTACGCACTGGGATCGATGTGATCGACTTAATCCGTTTGTCTGTCCTTGTTTGTCCCCTCTGTGTTTGGCCCCTTGTGGGTAGTAAAGAAATAGAATCATTCACAGCCAGCTGGCTTATTTTACTTGCTGTGTTATTTAGAATATTTATTCTACACTTCAAATTATCCTTCCATTCATATATACTATGTTGTTGGTTTCTATCTTTTGTAAAGTTAGGTCGATTATTTAATCCTACAATCTCTTTGGCTGTGAATACGCCAGCGTAAAAGAAATCGTTTAACTGATTATATCACCGGGCGTTGATATATAATAATATTGAATATCTCAGTATACACTGCTTAAGGCGCCCCTTTATCTATGTTGGTAAGAGCGGGTTTTCTGAAACACTTTTATAGATAAGAATTACTGTAAGTCTCTTCCTGTTCATAAATAAGATGCTGATAGTACATGGACCCGTGAGCTTTCTTTTCATTAGTTACGGAAACATTGCTGTTTTCTCCTAACAACCACGTTTCTTGCTACCAATAAAATATGACATAGCAGTCTTGAGCTATGTCCAGAAATAGCAGTACAACCGTGCTCTAGCAAATATCTATTGCTGTAGAACATGTATAGGCTTAGACTGCATGTATAATTGAATATAAGAAAGAAACCGGTTAGACTTAGAATCTTTTATCTACTTATTGACAGACTGTATAGACTTTCGTTTACATGTGTTAGGTGTATGGAGTTTTACATGCAATGCTGATTTATACATAACCTGGTATTATAGATTTACTATATAGTACAATTGCAGTATGAGAAACACGCCCTTACAGTTTTAATTAATAAGTTAATTACCGGAAGTAGTAGTGTCCACAACATTAAGAGTATTGTTGTTATAAGTGACGATAACATTAATACTACTGCTGCTATTAATACTGCCACTATCACTGTTATTAACATCACGGCAATCTTTTTACGTTTCTTCAACATCAGAAAAGAATATATAGCTATTTCGTTTTTTTCTTTCTTGTTTTTCTTTTAAAATCTCGATTTATAATTTAGTCAACGATTATTATTATTATTATTATTATTATTATATTATATTATTATTATTATTATTATTATTATTATTATTATTATTATTATTATTATCATTATTATTATTATTATTCAGTAGTTTTATTTTTATAGCATGCTTTCACTTCACTACCGAGCGCAGCTCTGTGCGCCTTGGGTATGTGCTGTGATTTGTTGTTGTTATTATTATTATTATTATTATTATTATTATTATTATTATTATTATTATTATTATTAGTAGTAGTAGTAGTAGTAGTAGTAGTAGTAGTAGTAGTAGTAGTGAGTGAGTGAACATACTATCATAGTGACACTGAGGGTACAAATATACGAAGTCCAGTACACCCATCATAACCACTCGCCAGATAAGGTTACACCAGATATATGCATCACAACCACATGTGCGCAACATGGTGATATCATATCAAGGTAAACAGCACATGACCTTGTACGTGGGGTCTAGTTAGAATTTCCTTCAGATCAAGTAGCTCATCTCGCTCAGAATAGCCCTGAATAAGGGTTGTTTAAAGATGATCGAAACATCCACATTTCCAAGGGTGAATTATTCAAAGCCCAAAGAATTCCTTTCAACACATGGCAATAATGCTCCCTCACTACTCCTGCTGATGATCAGAGATGCACGTATCATCAACCACCAAGGGACATGCTCAACTGGATAAGGTCAAACAACTGACCAGCAAATCTGTGGTATCGAGCAGAATATTTGCTGTAGCCCATCTTTTATACCAAGACTTAACATTGTCCATGATAACACTTCCAATCAGTTAAGATCAGAAGCCACGAGAGCCACTGTCTGGTACTGCATCAGGCCATTATCATTATTATTATTATTATTATTATTATTAATATTATTATTATTATTATTATTATTATTATTATTATTATTATTATTATTATTATTATTATTATCATCATTATTATTATTATTATCATCATTATTATTATTATTTTATTATTGTTGTTGTTGTTGTTGTTATTGTTGTTGCGATTATTTGTTATCAATTAAGCTTGAACTTATAGCATTCTATAAAGAATTTAATAAACTTGTTAATATAATGTTAAATCATTTAGATATTCTAATGGAAATTTACATTTTAGAAAAAAAATTTACATTTTCTTTAAGTGTTTTATATATTTGTGTTATGCGATAATGTTAAGGCAAATATTTGAACAAAAATTGTTTTAAATCTTATATAAAAAAATAAATAAAAGTTTACATTATTAAAAATTTACAGTATTAATGGCATTTACATTGCAGTAGAATTGCAATTAATAACTTAAAGTTTCAGTAGATAGCTATTTCACACAGAAATCGGAATCAAATTCTATTCACCTAAATGATGATTCAGCATTAGGATGTTCAATATATTAGCTACGAAAGGCAGAGAGCTAGCAAAAACGTTAGCACTCCGGGGCGAAATGCTTAGCGGCATTTCGTCTGCCGTTACGTTCTGAGTTCAAATTCCGCCGAGGTCAACTTTGCCTTTCATCCTTTCGGGGTCTATACATTAAGTACCAGTTACGCACTGGGGTCGATATAATCGACTTAATCCGTTCGTCTGTCCTTGTTTGTCCTCTCTGTGTTAAGCCCATTGTGGGTAGTAAAGAAATAGGTATTTCGTCTGTCTTTACGTTCTGAGTTCAAATTCCGCCGAGGTAGGCTTTGCTTTTCATCCTTTCGGGAGTTGATAAATTAAGTACCACTTGCGTACTAGAGTCGATCTAATCGACTGACACCCCGCAAAATTTCAGGCCTTGTGCCTAGAGCAGAAAGGAATGTATTAGCTACGAAAGGTGGCCAACTGGCAGAAACGTTAGCACTCCAGGCGAAATGCGTAGCGGTATTTCGTCTGCTGTTACGTTCTGAGTTCAAATTCCGCCGAGGTCGACTTTGCCTTTCATCTTTTCGGGGTCGATAAATTAAGTACTAGTTACGCACTGGGGTCGATGTAATCGACTTAATCCGTTTCTCTGTCCTTGTTTGTCCCCTCTGTGTTTATCCCCTTGTGGGTAGTAAAGGAATAGGTATTTCGTCTGCCGCTACGTTCCGAGTTCAAATTCCGCCGAGGTCGACTTTACCTTTCATCCTTTCGGGGTTTCGATAAATTAAGTACCAGTTGCGTACTAAGGCCAATGTAATCGGCCGAGCCACTTGCTCGATATTTCAAGCCTTGTGCCCATAGTAGAAAGGAATATATTAACCCCCAAGGGAAGTCAGTGAGCTGATACAATCGTTAGCGCGCCGGGCAAAATACTTACCAGCATTTCGTCCGTCTTTATGTTCTGAGTTCAAGTTCTACTGTGGTCGACTTTGAATTTCATCTTTCGGGGTCGATGGAAGAAGAACCAGTTACGCACTGGGATCGATGTAATCGACTTACCTCCCATCACCACCACCACTACCTGAAATTGCTGGCCTTGTACCAAAATTTTAAATCAATATATTATCAACGAGAAAAGCTGATGTCCATCTATTTATTTAATCGCATAAATAGTTAAACCAACGATGGAACCTCCTTGTAGTTACTTGACGTAGTAGAAATAACTGCTAAATTTCCTTTAAATAGCATTGTACAGTCTAAAAATGATAAATAAAAGGAGAGAGGGCGCATTTGTGTAGATTGTGATAAAGTTTCTGGAAGTGTTTTGATCACAGGCATTGATGTCTAGAGTTGACATGATTTGAAATAACGACGCCAACGACAATAGCAACAACAGCAATATTAATATGTAGCTGTAATATATATATATATATATATATATATATATATATAAAGGAGTGAAAGAGATTTTTAGAGTTCCAGTGATGGCTTAAATCTGTAGTCTTCGAATGTATGTATGTATGTATGTATGTAAGACGTGTGTACTAACGACGCTTCTTGTCTAAAACATGGACAGTATACCGTAGTCATCTCAAGTTTCTTGAACGCTTTCATCAAGAATGTTTGAGACACATACTCAACATTAAAGGGTAAATCAAAATACATGACACAGAATAAGTCCTTGTAAAGGCAGGATGCACAAGCATCCAGTCATTTATCATTTCTACTCAGATTGAGTGAACCATGTTTTGCGTATGGAAGATAATAGGATTCCGGAGTAGCTTTTCTACGGTGAGCTATGCACTGGAAAGCATTATCAGCACAAAGCACAAAAGAGATACAAAGACTGCATAAAAGGCAAACTGAAGGATCTGCAGATCAATGTAAATAACTGAGAAGAACTAGTAAGAGCTGAGTAGAGGAAGTGTATAAGGGAATGCTGCAAAAATTTTGAAGGAAGTCGACTTGGTATGAAAGCTTAAAACGCTGGTTTGGGAGGGGCTGTCGTAAGAATCCCAATAACATAAAGCGTTGGAGGTGTGAACCGTGTGACTGTGTACTCCATTCAAAAGCTTGATGTACCAACCATCTGAAGTCTCATGAAATATCAACTCTATGAAAAAACCTTCCACCTTGAACGGCTGATCCAATGTGTGTAGCGTGTGAAATGGCTTGGAAGGCTATTTCGGGCCTGAAGACACATATTGCGGCCCATAGTGATCATATCTCACAAAGCGATCTGTCACCTATATTTCAAACAATGCGTATCAGCTGTAGAAATGAATAGTCACCTGAAAGGTCGAAGACGGAATATCAGAATTGACAAGAAACTCAGAGAGACGGTAATGATCTGTAAAGATGGAAAAAAGCAATCACCACATATGCATGCATGCATGTATGTATGTATGTATGTATGTATGTATGTATGTATGTATGTATGTATGTGTATATGTGTATAAAACAAAGCTTGTGAGACTGTTTATAACGAAGAAAGACTATTAGCTATATGGTATAAATTACGTAATCAAACTGTATGATCAAATCTCCAGTGAAGTGTAACATTTATATGTAATATTACTAGATTATTCAATGTTTGCATAGGTTACTATGATAGGGATAGCAACCAACCTGTTAAACTAAATTATGGAAGCAATTTTCAGTTGGTATTAGGCGGGTAAGAAACAAATAAAAAAGAGAGATAAGTGATTAAATGTTACCAGAGAGACTCGCGAAAGCTCTCCGGCTGCAAATATCGTACAAGGATGATTTATCGGGCTTGTAGATAAGTTGATTATTGCTAACGTCATATGATGCCTGTGGGTAAAGGCTATCTATACATAAAAACGAATACATATTGCTCACTTATCTATACATCCATATATAGACATGCATGTACATATATAAAAAAACACACTGATACGTTCACACACACACACACACACATATATTCAGTCACCCACAGATATATGCAGACACATTTATATATATTTGCATTGGATTGTTAAATTTTACATTTAATGTATGTATGTATGTATGTATGTATGTATGTATGTATGTATGTATGTATGTCATTGTTCAGTCTTATTTCAATAGAGAAAGAGTCGGTTTCTAACTTAAATCCAAGGCTCCTTCACTGGAATTTCAACATCAACAACGGTATTTTTGATTGTTTGTATGTATGCATGTATGTACGTATGTATATGTGCAGATTTCCATGTTTTACTTTATGTATGTAGTCTCATGCACATAGTTGCATATCTAGATATGTCCACATATTTATAAATGATAAATTTCTAGAAAGTTTTACAGATTTTTACAGTTCAGTGATGGATTGGATCTGTAGTATTCGAATTAGCTTTTTCTTTTCTGGTTTTGAGAAACCTAATTTCTCAATATTAGTATTTAGGGAGTGTGTTACATATCCTAGGGCCCCAATAACTACAGGTATAAACCTGAACTTATAATCTGGATAGAGTAACTGCAGATATCTCAATAGTTCAGCGTAGGCATTGTATTTTTCACTGATCTTCAGCTTTATATTAACATCCACTTAGCAGCTAATTTCTACCACTGTACACAGTTTCTCTTCTCTATCACAAATCATTATATCAAGCCTGTTGTGCATACATTTCATTGAGGTCTTCATTCGTATTTATGTATGTATGTATGGATGTATGTATGTACGTATGATTGCATGTATATGAGTGTGTATATAAGTATATATATATATGCATATATATATATATATATATATTATATATCTAATATATATATATATATATATATATATATATATATATAATATATATATATATATATTATATATATATATATACTCATAAAACATAATAGATTCATAGAACATTAATGTCTGAATATTTTATAGATATAAGAAAATTTAAGAGCGAAAATTTTTTAGAAAAACGTGTATAATATTCCATGCTATTAGACTCCGCACAGTAACTTTTCGAATATATGATTATTAAAAGAAGAATGTTATGAATTATAGTGTTCCAATGCAGACACTGTATATACATGAGTAAGAAATATAGAGTTGAGTGAGACAGTGTATATGTGTATGCGTGCATGTGTGGGTAGTATGTAAGTGAGATAGAATATTAGAGTGCGAGAGAAAGCGAGGAGATAATTGGAGAGAGAAAGAGAGAAAGCGGAAAGATTAATGAGATCTGAAGTAGATAGGAACAAAAACAGCTTAACGTCATAAATTGTTGATGTCTTTGTACCTTAGACTGACTTCCAATTGCTATTAATGTTGAAACTCATATACTTGTATAAAATTTGAGATAATATATTTAAATTCACCTAAAATTATGTAAGTGGAGGCACATGGCCTAGTGGTTAGAGCAGAGGGATCGCGGGTTCGAATGTCAGACCGGGCGATGTGTGTGTTTATGAGCGAAACACCTAAGCTCCACGCAGCTCCGGCAGAAGGTAATGGCGAACTTCTGCTGACTCTTTCGCCACAACTTTCTCTCATTCTTTCCTCCTGCATCTTGCAGCTTACATGCGACGGGCCGGCTTCCCATCCAGGTGGGGAACCTATACGCCAATGAAACCGGGAAACCGGCCCTTATGAGCTAGGCATGGCTTAAGAAGGAACAAGCAAAATTATGTAAAGGAATTTCAGGAGAAATGTGTTCAAATTATTACCAGCATAGTTAATAAAAGATATATATAAAACGTAGCTCCATCGTAGGTGATATCTGCAGTAAAAGCGTTCGTTTATAATCCATTATATTTTTTCTTAACGCGCAGTAGCCTCATGTGCAGAAAACCTCATGCTAAGCAGACGACATAGTTTTTCCATATACAATCCTGTGATGCACTTGGACAATTATCATTGGTGTTTCCAAGAATCATTAGGTAATTCGGATCTTTCAACATCAAACATGCTGCCTCAGATGAGCCATCAGGACTTGATCAATCGCCAAATTAAGTCCAGTTTGCACTCCCTCTGCTGGCACTGCTCCTTTCAGCAACCTCTGCTGCCTCCACTGTCAACTCGATAACCTTCTACATACTGGCTCCTGTGATGCCAACCATACTGTAAACGATGTAGAGTGACTGGCCTGCAAGCATTTATGTGATACCATCTCGATGGTATCATAAATGTATATCTATTTACGAGGCTGATGTACATTCCTGGATGAACCTCTGGAACCTCCTCAATTCCATCTGATGCAATTATTTGTTGGTAAACAGACTGTTAAAGAAAATAAATAAGCAATACACATAAAGTGTACAACCGAAAAAAAAGTTTCCTGGCATCAAGAATAACTGTGTGGTTAAGAAGATCTATTCCAGATAAATAGTTTCGGGTTCGGACCTACGCGCAGCAATTTGGGCAACTGTCTTCTTTCTACCACCGATTGAAGTTGGCTGTCGGAAACTGAGAGAAAGCTCGTCGTATGTATATATATATATATATATATATATACACACATATATATATGTGCGCGCGTGTGAGTGGTGTGTGTGTGTGTGTGTGTGTGTGTGTGTGCGTGCGTGCGTGTGTGTGTTTGTGTATGTATGTATGTATGTAGAGAAGGCAAAAGACGAAGACAGGTGAGGGAATAACCAGTAATGTGTATTAGTTTGGCGCTCGGGAAGAATGGAAAAGTCTTTGACGTTTCGAGCCTACGCTCTTCGGCAATATATATAATAGACTTGTTACTTGAGACTCGGTTTTGATTTGTTTACATCCCCGGAACATAACGGCTCAGCGAAAAAAAAACGATAAAATAAGCTTTTCTTTTTAAAGCTCATGAGTACTGTGTTCATTTTGTTCAACTAAAATCTTTCAAGGCAGTGCCCTAGTATGGCCATTCACCAATGACTGAAACAAATAAAATCGTATACATATACCAATTTGTCAGTCTTCTCTATCGGGGTCTATAATTTTGTGTAATGAGCTTCGTTTACTGTACAAAAAAAAAAAAAAAAAGCTCAGTTGATCTTTCAAGCACACATCTACCTATATCATAATAATATTTGTATCAACAAGAGGTTAAAATTAATATTTTAGCAACTGGGTTAGTTAAGAAGCATATAAAATGTATGCACAAAAGTAATTGATGGTCTAGCCTCCAATTAGTTATAAATGTTAAAAAAAAAACTTTTATAAAATGGTAGGCTGGAATTAAGCGGGAGGTCTTATGTGATAATTGGTTGCATGAAAGAGAATCTGTTCTTTTGAGATTGGTTTTGGTAATCTATTGAAGTGAAATGGAAGGTCGTTCCTGTTTATTTATTTATATAGTTATTATTAAGTCGCAAATACATTTATTTCATTTAATATGAATATTTATTCTTTCCTCTGTTCAGTTAAAATTTATATTTCCAATAAAAACGTGACTGTTTACATACACACGCGCGCACAAACACACACACAAACACATAAAAAAATATATATACATGTATTTGTGAATCTGGGTGTGTGAGTGTGTGTGTGTAGTATGTACGTATACACATATATCCGTGCACACACACACACATATAAGCGTGTGTTTGTGTTTGCAAGTATGTGTTTAAAATGAATTGTATATCCAGTGGATTTGTAGACTACGGTTAGTGTTCTTTCAATGTTAATTTGATAGGTGATTGTGTTATTAAAATTTGATTTTATATTTAAATACCAAACTTACTTCGGTATGCTTTCTGTATTCGAATGAATTTATTGAACAATTCTAGATTCACGTAGGTGGTGTGTACAAATGTGTATATTATTAGTTTACTTATAAGAATAGTTTCAATTGTGATTTATTTTTCTCAATTCAAAATATTCGTTTCCACTATAGTCAGAAGGCCTAAAATTTTTGGGGAAAAGGGCTAATTGATAAGATCAACCCCAATGCACTGCTGGTGTCTATTTTATAGAGCTCGAATTGATGAAAGTGAAAGTCGATCTCGGCATCGTTTGAACTCAGAACGTATATCCGGAAGAAATGCCGTTAAGTATGTTTTCCGGCCTCCTAAACATTCTGCCACCTCAACGTCACGTCTATTCTAAGTATTAATCTCTAATTTGTGGAGGCGCGTGGCTTATTGGTTAGGGTTTTAAACTCATGGTCGTAAAGTTGTGGTTTCGATTCCTTGACCGAGGGGTGCGTTGTATTCTTGAGTAAAACAATTCATTTTCACGTTGCTCCAGTCCACTCAGCTGGCAAAAATGAGTAATCCTGCGACGGACCGGCGTTCCGTACGCCACTGAAACCGGGAAAGTGGTCCTTATGAGCGTGGCATGGCTCGAGAAGGAACATTTATTTATTTATTTTTTAATCTCTGATTTAGGCAGGAAGCCACGCATTTTGACGGAAGGGGACAGCCTGGAACATTGATGTGTAGCTGAGTGGTACTTATTTTATCGGCCCCGAGAATAAGAAGGTGAAAACAAACATCGATGGGATTGAAACACAGCAAACCAACAAAAATGTGCCTACCCCACATCTTTGTTTTTTCATAGATTTAAGAAAAACTGCTATTTTTATAAGAAAATTTTCTGCAAATACTTTTCACATTATGTAGATTACAATTATATTGGAATTTAATGTGAAAAACATCGCTGGCTACGCGCGCGCGCACACACACACATACACACACACACACACACACACACACACACATACAAATGCACACACACAAATGCACACACAATTACTAACACACTCACACACATACTGGTACACATCACAATTTTGCCAAAATTTCAAGTTTCATTTTGTGTATATATATATGCGCGCGTGCGTGCGTGCGTGCGTGCGTGTGTGTGTGTGTGTGTGTGCGTGTGTGTATGTGTCAGTAAGTGTACATGGCCACCAATTTTTTTTTTTTTTTACATTAAATTCTTATATTCTGATATAAGAAAGAAAGAAAGAGAGAAAGAAATAGAGAGATAGACAAAGAAGCAGAGAGAGAAAGAGTGAGGTAGAGGAATAGAGAGGAAGAGTGATAGAGAGGGGAGCGAGAGAGATAGAGAAAGACACACAAAGAAGCAGAGACAGAGCGAGAAGGAGAGAGAAAGAGTGAGAGTTGGTTATTCAATTTTAATTCGTTGTCAACCCGTCTGATTAAGTGCATTTGCATTTAATCCACAATATACTTAAATAAATGTAAATGGATCTCCGTTGATTTGAATGATGAGTATTCAGTGATTCAATCAACTGAATTACTCGCTCATCGAACCTCGGTTAATTCGATGCTATCGCAAAAGACGCTTGCCCAGGATGCCATTTAGTGAGACTGAACACGAGACGACACGATTTCGAAGGTGTATTTTAACCATTCGTACACGCTACATCCACTTAGCAAGGAAAGTGAAACCTCATTTAGAATTACAGTATCTATAATTAGAAAGTTCAATAATTTGCCTTCACCTCTGAAATCGATAAAATAACAATTATTGAAATAAGAATCAGGCAAAGTATTATTGACTAAACCTATTGATGTGGTACCCCGGCATATTCTTAATAATAACTGATGCCACTAAAAAGCCAATTATAAATCCAGAATAATGTGGTCAAACGGCTACTATTATTAAAATTACTGGATTTCAAACATGATGATCAGGATATTCTATGCTTAATGCTATTGTTATCTACAAGGCACTGTCCAAAAGCGATCGTAATAAGCGACCTCTACCGTGTATGAGTTTATGTTAATTAGTTGAAGTCTTCCTGCAAGGAAGGAGAAGCTGGTTTATAACAATGATACAAATCTCCGACGTTGGAATCTAGATAACAAAAGCGATTTCATATTTTGAACTTGAGGAAGGTCTTTCGTATTTTTATTGTTTCGGTTAAAGACTGTATCTGTGATATGCGTGTTTGCTCGTTGATTTCTTTTTCTGAAAAACCTACCTTTTTCTTACAGATTGTCGCTTAGGCATTTACTCACAAAATCAAATGTACCAATTATGTATGTAAGTATGTGTGTGTGTGTGTGTGTGTACATGGTGGGGAACCGAATCTTGGAAAATAATAGATAATTCACCAAATTGTTTAATTTACAACAACCAGTAACCTGACAAATATAATTTTAACACAAGTTTATAGGATATAAAGAGACAATTTATTGAATATGTCTGCCTTCATTGTCCACCACAGCCTTCACACGCCGCCTGAAGGTATCACAACAATTAATGATGAAGTACTCAGACATGTTGTCCCAGTTTTCTTTCAGGATTTGCTTAAGATGATCAACACTTGGATACGAAATTCTGTTGGTAGACTGCTCCAGTTTGCTCCATACAGCATAGTCCAGGGAGCTCAAGTCTGGGCCGAAAGAAGGCCAGAGGTTTGCAGGCCAAAAGTCAGCGAAGTTGTCTTCGCAGAATTTCTGCACTTTGTTCGCCGTGTGAACTAGAGCACTATCTTGGGTCCACACATAATTACCGTTGGGGTAGTTAGACTTCAGCCAAGGCAAAACCTTATCCCGCAGAAATTTATAATAAACTTCAGCCCCCTAGTTTTCCCCAGAATTGAAAAAATGGAGAGGCATCTTTTTTTCCGTCAAATGCCACGACTTCGAGTACCATGACTTGAGATGGATGCTTGGTCCTAAAGATGCCCTTTACTTCAGAAGGTGACTTAGCAATATATCGATCATTGCGACGGTTTAACACAGCATCAACGGTAAAGATATTTTCATCTGAAAAGATTTTGATGGTTTGTCCATTGTGCTTCAGGTATCGCAACACTTTTTTGGCCCTTCTGGCTTTCATTGCATGGGTCAGTAGGTGTCTCGAGGTCTTCACATATGACCCCATCTGTGAATACTTTGCTTAAGACAAGTTGGCATGTATCTTGTTGCTCCGAAAGTAATAGATATGAAGCTGAACGTGTATCTTGGGTACTGGATTTGCGATCTACTTATCAATGGACCATTAGTTTTCTAACCACACTGGTGTCCAAAGGGCAACTGATTTCTACAACAAAGTATATATGCATGTATGTATGTATGTATGTATGTATGTATGTATGTATGTATGTATGTATGTATGTATGTATGTATGAATGTCTGTATGTATGTATCTCTTTTGCATGAAAATATGTTTGTATGTACAACTAGAAAAAACACCTTTTAGACAATTTTTTTAGGAAGCCTTTAAATAGACGGGAATCTGAATCAGTATATATTTATTTATAACACACCCAATAAGAAATGGTACTCCACTAATTTTATAGACATGTATGTATATTTGTGCATCATTTGTAGGTGTGTGCGTATATATGTGTTCGTGTGCATGTGTAGGCATGTTTAACAAGTACATATATAAATATATGTACGTAGGCAGACAGTCCATATGTGAATGCGTATGTGCGAGTGTACCTATGTATGAACGAGCCACATAGTCTAAATAATTTGATCAACCAAACATTCTTACTGCAGCTATTTGCTGTAGTCCATCTAATCTGTTTGCTTTCAACGTGTAGGTGTTGAAGTCGATGTAAACCTGAGCTTGTAACATTATTGTTTCTCATCTATTTTATCTCTCTATAGAAGCTAGCTCCAAGAACTGGCCTTCTTGTCTGTGAGTCATCCTGGCTTTTATGAAAGCTTTTCAATAACAACGACGACATTTTTTTCTTTCATTTATAGTTTTTACTATATGTCCTCATTCAATTTAATTTTGCTACTATTATTATTATTACTATTATTATTGTTGTTGTTATTTTAATTTTATTATTATTATTATTATTATTATTATTATTATTATTATTATTATTATTATTATTATTATTATTATTATTATTGTTACTATTATTGTTATTCAAATTATTTTTCTTTCTGATTAGTCTCTTTTTGTAACTATCGTCTGTTGATTTAAGCAATTTATATTATCGATAAGTTAGATTTTAATGGTTGACCGATTTGGCAGCCATTTAAACCATGAACGAAGTTTCATTTGAAATTGTTGATTGATCTGCTCGCGCTAACCTACAGCATATTTTCACACAGATCTCATCTGCTCCGCTGTGATAGAGAGGACATTCTCTTATTCTCTTCGTTTTCCTTTTTTTTTTCTTTATTTTCTTTCTTTTTTTTTTTTGCACTTCAGCATTCATCATCATCATCATTACCACTATCAATTACCTCCACCAATACAATCTTAATCTTCGTCGTCATCGTCGTCGTCATCGTCGTCGCCGTCGTCATCATCGTTATCGTTGTCATAATCA
>NC_043005.1:50743598-50760143 GCF_006345805.1 Octopus sinensis | reverse complement strand
ATTTAGTAATGCATGAACGGAATGTAGATTCGAATCCTTCTACTATGCTTTTTCTAGAGTTCTGTCAAACAATCACCACCACCACCTCCTCCTCCACCACCACCACCACCACCACCTCCTCCTCCTCCTCCTCCTCCGCTGCCACTTCCTTCTTCGTCGCCACCTCCTTCTTCTCGTCGCCGTCGTCGTTATCATCCTCATAAACGTCATCATCGTCATCATCATCATCGTCGTCGTCATCGTCGTCGTCATCTAATCATACATAATGTTATTCTTACTCTGTCGAGAGATACGTTTTAAGGACTTTAATTATGGAACAAAATCAAGGATATAATTGAAAATGAAACAAGTTCGAGTGTTATGCGTTGAAAGGGCTTTAGCTATAGAATGTTTAGAAAAAAAAATCGATATCTTTATCATAAGGGATGACTGTTTTGAAAGCCTATAATTTTATTCATCAAATTAGAAATAAGAACATTTATAAAATGTAACATTTTCGCGGGACCTAAGAAACGTTGTTGTTGTTGTTGTCGTTATTATTATTATTATTATTATTATTATTATTATTATTATTATTATTATTATTATTATTATTATTATTATTATTATTATTATTATTATTATTATTATCATCATCATACAGACGGCGAGTTGGCAGAATCGTTAGCACACCGGGCAAAATTCTTATCGGCATTTCGTCCGTCCTTATGTTCTGATTTCAAATTCCGTCAAGGCCGACTATACTTTTGTCCTTTCGGGGTCGATAAACTAAGTACCAATTGCGTACTGGGTCGATATAATCATCTATCCCCTTCCCCAAATTTCAGGCTTTGTACGTATGATAGGAAGGATTTTCAATATTAATATTTTACTTGCGTGTCTTTAGAAAGTTATATTCTAGTTAGTTAATGGAGCTGATATATTCGACAATGCTCTGCCTTCAAAATATGCAACTTTAGGCCTAAGTCAAAAATAATCTGTATATTAATGCAATATTATGTTACTACCTATTGCGCTATGGAAAGTAACTCAAATAGAGTAAGAAATATATAGTTATAATGGGGTGGTGACAGTGGTGTTGATAATGGTGAATGAAAAGATACAGAAGGGAGTAGGGAGAAAAGTAGTAAATAGATAGATAGATAAATAGATAGATAAATAGATAGATAGATAGATAGATAGATAGATAGATAGAGATAGATTGATGGATAGATAGATAGATAGATAGTAGATAGATAGAGATAGATGATGGATAGAGAGATAGATAGATAGATAGATGATGATAGATAGATAGAAGATAGATAGTAGATAGATAGATAGATAGATAGATAGATAGATGGATAGAGAGATAGATAGATAGAGATGAGATAGATAGATAGAGATGGATAGGTAGATAGAGATGGATAGATAGATAGATAGGTAGATAGAGAGAGAGTGAGAGAGAGATGGATAGATAGACAGATAGATAGATAGATAAAAGTTGGGAGAAAATAGAGAGATTGCCAGTAGAGAGAAAGCAGAGAGAGAGAGAGAGAGAGAGAGAGAGAGAGAGAGAGGGAGAGAGAAGGAAAGAAAGAGAGAGGCGGCGGAAATAGGGAAAATATGAATATATAAGCAGAGAGAGAGAGAGAGAGAGGGAGAGAATATGAGAAAAAATAATACAGAAATAGAGAAAACCGTAGAAAAATGGAGACAAGAAGATATGCTAAAGGTGAATGGCAGAGGTGAAAGTGATGATGGTTCTCATACTAAAATATCTGAGGAAAGTAGTGAAAACAGAGATGAAGATAAAGCTAGAAAGAGATGTGGGAGTAAGAAAGGAAAAATAAGAAATGAAAAGCTAAGTACGATCGGGAATTTACTCTTCCCAATAATAACTTTATTTTGTCAATTTCTAACGTGCCGGGAGCCCCCCATTATTCTTAGTTTCTTGTCTTACTTCGTTTTCTCAACCCCTTTGGTTCTGGTACCATCTTGAAAGGTTCTGTATCGCAACCCAGTTTTCTATGTATTGTAGACATTACCGGGTCTATAGATTTGTAGAGTTTTAAGCAATGCTGTATGATTCCACATTTCAGCGGAATTTAGACCAGGAGCTTTCTTCTCGTCCCTGAACTTCTTCAATTTGAGACTCTGTCTTACTTTGTATTAAGACAATACACCACTTGTAGAGTTGAATTATTTTCAGTTCACGTTCTCTTCTAAGTCATTGACCATCTCTAACAGGATTGGTCTATATAATACAGTGTCTCTAAACATAGCATAGATCAGTGGTTCCCAACCAGGGTCCAGATGGCCTTTTGGGGGTCCATATAAGATTTTGTTGTTAAAATTACGTGCTCTAAGTTGGTTATACTTTCACAATACACAAAACATTTTAATGATTTTATCATACAATTCATAACAATATTTAATCATAAAAATAATACAAGGTTTTTCGACGTAGAATGGTTAGGAAGGAACATCCAAGTAAAACACGAACTAAAGGGGTTCATACATGAAAAATAGTTAAGAAACACTGGCATAGGCGAACCACTTATTTTTTTCTGAAAATTTGCATTTTCCCCTTTGGAGTGGTGTTCGCCTGATAAGTTGCTAACACTTATATTTCCCTTCAGTGTAGTCTGAACATTAAGAATTGGAAACCTCTCGATTTCTTCTCACTCCTGTCTGAGGAATCTTTTGGGTCGGTGGAATTACTTCCGTACATTGATCAGCAATTGACAATTAGTTTCTTTTTTTCTTAGTTGCCATTCTTCTCACTCTTCTCTGTGCCACTCATAAATGACTACGATGTCAACAATAAACCATATACCTAATAACAACTATCCCCAATCTTTTTTTGCGCCAAGTACCGATTTCATGCAAAGCAATTTTTTCACGGACAGAGAGAATCACTATGAGGACTGCGATAGCCAATAAAATTTTTTTCTCTGTACGGCCCGGGACCGAATCATTCTCGGCCTGGTGTTTCGGGACCCCTACTTTACTTTATACGGTCCTGAAGGCGATATCTGTGTTTAAACTAAGCCCAGTAAAGTGGAATTAATTGCTCAATGAAATCACAAATGTGAAAGCATGTTTCTCTTAGACTAAGATATTTCGTTATTCATATGTATGAATCTGATTAACGTTTGACTTACCTGTATTGATTTTTTTCAAAATATTTCCTTTAATATTCTTAAATTATTCTAACTTAGACGTAGAATTTAATATACTTTGTATTACTCAGTATTAACAACTCGGGCCATACAGGTCAAAGAAAATATCTAAATTAGTCAACGACAGTCTAATGTGGTCCATAATGAAAATAAGAAAACAGCGTTCTTTCATCTCTTGATTCAAAACAACGTTTTCATAAATTTGATCTGCAGTACAGACTTATTTTGTTTATTGAAAAATTTCATTATATAGTTATAAATGATATGAAAATATACTGAAATGAGAACTTCAATAGTCTTCAATCCAACAATATGACAATGGCTTGGAGTCATTTAACTCTTTTGATATCGATAGTTTGTAAACACGAAATGCTGTTCACTGACATTTTCACTAATTATGATAACAAAAGCTTCAAGAACATTTCATTCACTACAGAAATAAATATATTTATGTAAATTAACGACGAATTTTCTTACAATTCCTCGCCTTTTTTCTTTGCGAAAACTCGGGAAAAATCATATGCTATTAAACGTAATTGACTTTGATTTTGCTATAAACTGGTTCGGTGTTTTGAAAAAAGAAATACATACCAATTATTTGGTTGTTAACACTAACAGTAACATATTGTGGAGAATCCTGTCGTCTTATTGAAAATACACATTATAACTGCTGCTACCTTTAGTCACTACTACATCTAGCAACCGAGCGTCATTCATGGATAAAACTAAGGAAGGTCGAAACCACGTGATCTTGTGGTCTCGGCGCTGGTGGTGGCAGGAATTTATCTCCCCGTTGGCGAGGTAAACGAGTGTGCATTTGTTTCTCTCATGGTATCTACAGCAGTATAGTTTGTTCTAATAGAACATCCACGTTTAAGTGGAATAAAAATTAACACTTAAAACCTTTAAACCACAGGAATATCATGTAACTAGTTTCAAATTTTGACATAAGGCTAGCAATTTCGGGGGAGGGGGTAAGTCGATTACATCGACCCCTGTGTTCAGCTGGTACTTATTTTATCGATCCAGAGAGAATAAAAAACAAAATCGACCTCGACGGAATTTAAACTCAGAACGTAATGACGCACGAAATGCGGCTAAGCATTTTACCCAGTGTGCAAACGATTCTGCCAGCTCACCGCGATACAATAATTTAATAGTCCTTTCTACTATAGGCGCAAGACCTGCAATTTGGGGAAGGGGTAAGTCGATTACACTGACCCCAGTGTTCAGGTAGTACTTATTTTATCGACCCCGAAAAGATAAACGACAAAATCAACCTTGATGGAATTCGAACACAGAACGTAAATATACGAAATGCCGCTAAGCGTTTTCCCCAGCGTGCTAACGATTCTTCCAGCGAGCAATGATAAGAAAAGATTATAACAGATGAATGTGTCACACTATTGTAATAAAGATATGGACCTGAAAATCTCTCGTTAATGCACACACCATATTCAAAGTTTACTTACTACATCGAAGATGTTTTCCTTCAGAAAACAGCTTGAAATAAACAAAGAAAATCATCTGCTTGTATCGTTATATATATAAATATATATATATCACGTTTAAAATTATGGTTCTACAAGAAGGTTTGGTGTTTTCTAGATGAAACATCTCGCAAGTTCTAACAGAACTTTTAAATGAAATAACATAAGCTCCCTTCATATACGAAATTCCCAACAACAGTTTCCAACCCTTTTATTTAAATGAGTTTTCTCACGGACTCCTTTTAATATGCTTATCCTTATGTGTGTGTGTATGTGACTGCCTGTGTATCGATGGCAATTTTCTTTCTCCGTCTTCCCTCCTTGGACCTTTCCTTTTTCTATGTTTCTGACGAAGAGCTCCGCTCGAAACGTTAAATCCTCCTTCTTTCTTTCTTTTTCTGAGCGTCCAATAACACTATACTTGTTCCACGTCCTCGCGTTGTTGTTCATGTTTGATTAACTATATATATATATATATATATATATATGAAATTTGAAATTTAGTTCACGGACCCCAGGTTAGGACCCACGGATTTAAATGCTTTCAGTACTGTCTTTAACTTGTATTACTCCAGATTTTGCAATTAATGTATATATCTATCTATCTATGCCTACATAAATATCACCATGTGCATGCGTCTAACACATACAAGGATACATTAATTCCTGCTGAAGCATTATCTGAAGGAGAAATCAACAGGAAATATAGAATAGAATACATAGATATACATACATACATACATACATACATCTATATCTATATCTATCTATCTATATATATATTACATACACATACACACACACACACACATACATACATATATATATATATTATATATATATATATATATATATATATATATATATATATTATAGATATTATATATTTTTCTATTTCATAAAAAAATTAGCACTAACTTTACAAACTCGCCATAGGGAGGCTTTGTTCAAAATGTTCCAATATATATAATAATATGCGCACGAATCTGTGTGTATGGGAGTATGCATGTTTGTGTGTGTGTGTGTTTCGGTGGGTATGAATGCATGAATGTATGTGTGTATGTATACATGTATGTATGTAAATAAGGCTGCATAAATTGTTGTCACGATTCTGAAATGTAATTTATCATCTGTCATTTGTTCATCATTCAAAAATCTGTAATGCACTAACTGCATATATATATATGTGGATGTGTGTTTGCATTTGTGTGTTTGTATATGTGTGTTGTATGTGTGTGTGTTTGTAAGTATGCATATATATCCTAAAGGTTAAGAGGTTTCACAAGAATTCACACCACACACACACATACATACATATATATATATATATATATAATATATATATATATATATATATATATATATTATAGATATTATATATTTTTCTATTTCATAAAAAAATTAGCACTAACTTTACAAACTTCGCCATAGGGAGGCTTTGTTCAAAATGTTCCAATATATATAATAATATGCGCACGAATCTGTGTGTATGGGAGTATGCATGTTTGTGTGTGTGTGTGTTTCGGTGGGTATGAATGCATGAATGTATGTGTGTATGTATACATGTATGTATGTAAATAAGGCTGCATAAATTGTTGTCACGATTCTGAAATGTAATTTATCATCTGTCATTTGTTCATCATTCAAAAATCTGTAATGCACTAACTGCATATATATATATGTGGATGTGTGTTTGCATTTGTGTGTTTGTATGTGTGTGTGTTTGTAAGTATGCATATATATCCTAAAGGTTAAGAGGTTTCACAAGAATTCACACACACACACACACACACATGTGTATGCGTGCCTGTATGCGTGTATGCATACTTATTTTTTCTTCGCTCATCTCGAATATCTATATATTATTTTGTTTAAACCATCTTCATTTCTCTGTAATTTCTATAATTTTATCGATTCCACGAGCAAACTAATTATCTTCAGACTTGATTCTCATTTTCGTCAAAATTTTACTCCAGCTTCCATTTACAAAAAAAAAAAGTGCTTCTTTATTTTCATTTCGTCAAATTTAACTCTAGATTACATTTTAAGAAATGTTTCATTTGAAATCTTATTTCTGATAGGAAAGAAAAACCGAATAAGAAGAAAATCATCATCATCATCATCCTCATCATCATCATCATCATCATCCTCATCATCATCATCGTCGTCGTCGTCGTCGTCATCATCATCATCATCATCATCGTCCTCATTATTTTATTTCTCACTCACTCTTCATTATTTTCTCACCGTTTTTTTTTCTCCGACAATTCTGCTACGACTTTTAAACGTGCACACATACGTGCGCGGGCACACAAACGCGCATGCTCGCATGCATAAGTACATATACTCAAAACACATATTCACGAAGAACATGATGATGATGACGACGATGATGATGATTGATGTTGGAGGAAGAGGAGGAGGAAGAGGTGGGAGGATGATGATCCTCTGCCTCCTCGTCATCATCATCATCATCATCATGAAGGAAAGATTATCCTACGATGCTTTCGGCGAAGAGTATTCCACGGAGAATTGTTTAGCATACTGACATGCTTATTCATTGACTTATGGTGTACATGGCTGAGTATCTCACAGACACCAATGCCATTATTGTAAATCCTCAGGTAGGACCAAAGTGTGACAAGGGTAAATCTTTATATGATGGCTGACCACTAGTCACCGATGGAGACCAACACTGACCACTGCCCATGCATGAGCTCAATGCACCAACAGTCAGCTTCATCCTAGTTCGCGTCCGCAGTTTCCATGCTCACCGCTGCGCCCTTCTTACTCAAGCGGCCATCAAATAGTTGTCTCGCCGGCGATTGTACAATCTAAAATTTTAGCACCAGTAAGGCTTGCACCAGTAAGGCTTACAATGATGTAAATGACTCTAAGTCTAATTGACTAAGAAGCGAAGAGCAGGGTTAGCATGCTGTTTTTATTAATGGAAAGCCAGATATTCTAGAAACTACCAAGAGAAACGCTAAACCTCTTGAATAATTAAGAATCACGTCTCATGACACAGATGCTTGGAGAAGTTTAGTAAAGGGAGTTTACTCTATAAACCTTCTTGCAGGGGAGATCATTCAACTATTTAGCTACATAGATTACTGAAACATAATCCAGAGACCAATATGGGGTAAGATATCCTATATCAATATGGGTCGCTGTTTCAGGGATATGGGAACACCATGATCTCAAGCACAAGCAAACGATCCCAAAAATATTCACTGGCATTCTGTGCATACTATCCTGGCCAAAAGTTTGGAATTTTTTTTTTTAACTAAAATTGTTAGGTCCAAGTACAAATCAATTCAAATATATACAACGCAGAGATATACTTACTGATAACTGATCAAATTAAGATAAATATTCTAATTTTCAGACCTATATTCCGAACTTTTGGCCGAGTAATAATATATTGCAAATCAAATATGACTTTGGGCGTTTAATATAAAAATTTTGATTTTCAGACCTACGCTCCAAACATTTGACCACGACGGCATAATCTGGTTGATATCGGAGTGACCTTTCCTAGAGACATGCTTTAACAAAAGCTAAGGGATACCTCACTCACGGTGGTCTTCCAGCACGCCGGACACCAATTCGTAATTTCTGAGAGCCCGTGCTATTGCTAGACAGTCGTTTGAACATGCACTTGGTTTATCTGTCCTTTTACCAGGTCTTGTTTTAAGTCCTCCTGTGTTTCTACCTATGTTGATCATCAGGCAAGTTTAGTGTGAGTGTCGGTTTAGCTGCCGACAGCCTCTGTGTGTGTGAGTGTGAGTGTGTGTGTGTGTGTGGTGTGTGTGTGTGTATTATGATTGTGTGCTTGTAAATGGGAAGCATCCTCAGCACAAACTACAGAAAAGATTTCATGACATCGTACAAAAATGACAATCTTAACTAGTGTGTTTGTTGGGAACGCTTTGCACTGAACAGAAGTGGACGGCTATTTATAACGAAGATCAATATCCTGCAATTTGGGAAAATTTTATTTTCCCCTCAAATAGCAAAACAAAAACTGTATGATAGACGATCCAATGATAATCTCACTTGTGCAGTCTTTGCTTCCATTATACTTTTACATTTCGGGTTTGTCATCCATGAAAATTCATATATCAGAAGACCAGCACCGGATGTTTGTATGCATGCACTTCCGATGGCACCAATGGAACACTGTTATCCTTTTTGTCCGAATGCGTGCTCATGTACTCATGGACTTAAAATCTATTCTGGATTTTAAACGAATGTTAAACAGGCATAAATGCTATCGATGTTATTGTTGACCAAAATCATACGCTACATTTTCCACTCCTAAAATTTGTCATAATAAAATCATCAGAAACTTTTCCACTGTTTCCACCAAACCTATTTCACTTGTTGGGCTTGGGCTGAAAATAAAGTTGTGTTTATGGCAAATATACTTCACCAAACTGCCCCGTAGTTTTATTCGTTTATTATTTATTTATCAAGGCGGCAAGCTGGCAGAATCGTTAGCACGCCGGGCGAAATGCTTAGCAGTATTTCGTCCGCCGCTACGTTCTGAGTTCAAATTCCGCCGAGGTCGACTTTGCCTTTCATCCTTTCGGGGTCGATTAAATAAGTACCAGTTACGCACTGGGGACGATATAATCGACTTAATCCGTTTGTCTGTCCTTATTTGTCCTCTCTGTGTTTAGCCCCTTGTGGGTAGTAAAGAAATATATTATTTATTTATTTCAGCCAGAGATTTAAAATAATTTAAAAGAAGCAAAACTCTTACTCACTTCTTCAGGCCTATGTCCATTTACACTCAAGCACGTACACGCGCGCACACAGACACACACACACACACACACACACGCGCGCGCACACACACACATACACACACACACACGAACATACACACATGCAGTTACGCACGCGCACGCACATATACAGCCAGACATACACGCACAGGAACGCATGCACACACACACACACACACATGCATGTACCCACACACACGCACGCACACACACACACACACAGATGCATGTCCCCACACACACGCACGCACACACACACACAGACACGCGCACACACACACACATGCATACCCCCACAGACACTCACATACACACACGAACACACACACACATGCCGATACGCACATATACATACAGGCAGACATACACGCACAGACACGCATGCATACACACACACATGCACGTCCCCTCACGCACACGCACATACACACACATGTCCCCCCACACACGCACACATACAGACACGTACGCGCCCACGCACACTAGCAGACACACACACTCTCTAACACACACACACGCACACACACGCACACACGCACACTAGCACACACATGCATACCCACACACACACGCACACATGCAGACACATCCACGCACACGTACTCACACACACGTATACTTGCACCCATACAAGAAAACGCTTATAACCAAGTCCACAGGTACACCCGCCCTTATATGAAAACTCATTGGCACGCAGTTATGACTCAGATGAATATATCTGCCAAGCGGACAGATATTCAAACACACATGTACACACACGGTTGTATTCGGTCTCCTCTTCCTCCTTCTCATCACCAGAAATTCATTCACTACGCATAAGAAATGTTTCTTTTCATATATCAATCAATGCTCTGTTAATTAATTAGTCTTTACACTAAGGTTTCACTTTCGTTTTCTTTTATACGGAATTAAAGTTACGGGATATTGCTTTGTCTTGGAACTTGGTTGTGTAGTTGAAGAAGCTGACTTTGCAACCACGTGGTTTCTGGTTCAGTTCCACCGTGTGACTCCAACCCGACCAATGCCTTGTGAGTGTGGAAGTCCGTTGTGTATACACACATACAAGTGTGTGTGTGTGTGTGTGTGTGTGTGTGTCCTATCACTGCTTGACAACCGGTGTTGGTTTGTTTACGTCTCAAGAACTTAGTGGTTCGGCAAAAAGTAACGATACGATGAGTACAAGATTTAAAATTAAATACTGCTGGCAATTTGACCGACTAAACCTTTCAAGAAAGTGCTTCAGTATGGCCGCAGTCAAATGAGCTATATCACTAAAAGAAGAAGAAAAAAATGGAAAACAAAACACGTATTTAGAGAATTCCACTATCACTACACGCTCTTTGAATTTGGAAATCGGAGACAAAATTACTGATATTATGTAAAAGAAAACATGGGAAGTCGTCTGTGTGGTCGTTTGAGTTGGAATAAATAGCAGTCAAAGACCTCCCCCACTCCAAATCAAATTCAGTCGTCTTAACGATATATTAGATAATGCATTCGCCGTAGATATGCAGAAATACAGATTAGCCTCTGCTGGAACGCGTTTCATCATAGTTCTGTTCTCGTAAGGTTAACCTGGTGTAAACAACAACAGTTGTAGCAGGAGCAGCAAGAGCAGCAGTAACAACAGCAACAATGCCCCCAAATATTCGACGTGACATCGAATCTCTTCATAGCATCGTGACCTGCTAGAAATCAGTGCTAATTCACCCTCATAATATGCCCTACACCCGGCCTTAGTGAAGGGCTGATAGTATAATATAATACTAGTCTTAGATACACTATCTCTGAGGATTAGAAGGGACAGTAATAGCTACAACATCTTTGATCATAGGGTTAATCAATGAGAGCTATTCAGGGTCTCCAAGAAGACCGAATGGTCGTAGTTTGAAGCCTTTGATCAAAGTCCCTTTTGATCAAGGCTGATTTGATGTTACAAAACGAGAGAATGTGATGCCTTACATGATAAGGTTTATTCGATTTGGGTTGGCTGGCTCTTCAAACGACGTGATGTTCGCAGTTAGAAAATCTTTTGATCATAAGTTTATTTGATTAGAATGAACGCAGCATGACTGATTGCCTTCATAACTAGTTTCGCAATCACGAGATTCTGGGCTTGTCACTACTGCATGATGTGTAAACTTCATAGCCTTCGATCAACCGAAGCCTTGTAAGTGATATTGGGTAAACGGAAGTCAGTCTCAAAGATGGATTGTACTTGTGATTCGGTGGTCCAGCCTTACCCTAACAGTCACTCATTATGCCACACTGGTAACGTTAAGGCTACTTTCATGCTAATTCAATAAGTAGGGACTTGTGTTGATCAAAGAACAAAATGTTCATCGTCTAAATCGACAGAGATCCCTTTTTCTCGCTCACAAATGATCTAGGATTAAACAATATTAATATCAATAGTATGGAGGACAACGACGACGACGATGAAGATGGTGATGTCATGAACATCAACAACAATAAATTAAATTTATTCAACAAAAATACTGTGGAAGAAATAATTGGGAATTAGAAATTTGAAGAAATACAATTTTATTCAATAAAAATTATTTGTTTTGATCATGTATTGCCCTTAATTTTATTTCATATGCTTTTAATATTGACGGCAATGGTATGAGGGCGGCTGTGGTGGTGGTGGTGGTTGTCATCGTAGTGGTGATAAGGTGTGTTGGTAATGGTGCTAACATTAGTATTATTAGAGGTATTGCTATTATTAGTGGTGGTGCTGGGGATATTGCTAAAAATGGTGGCGGTGGCGTTTGTTGTTGTTGCGGTAGTGAGGTAGTGATGACGGTGGTGTTATTGGTTGTAAAGCTGGTGGTGATGATGGTGATGGTAATACTATTACTGCTGGTATTAGTAGTGGTGGTGGTGGCAGTGATAGCGGTAATGGTGGTTCCCGCTCCAACATTGATTGTGGCGGTGGTGATGGCGATTATAAATATGGCGTTGGCTTTTGTGATGACGATTGTGCTGGTGATATTGTTGTTGATAATGTAACATTGGGCGGTGAGCTGGCAGAAACGTTAGCACGCCGGGCAAAATGCTTAGCGGTATTTCGTCTGCCGCTACGTTCTGAGTTCAAATTCCGCCGAGGTCGACTTTGCCTTTCATCATTTCGGGCTCGATAAATTAAGTACCGGTTACGCACTGGAATCGATGTAATCGACTTAATCCCTTTGTCTGTCCTTGTTTGTACCCTCTATGTTTAGCCCCTTGTGGGCAATAATGAAATAAGAAACGTTAGCACGCCGGGCGAAATGCTTAGCAGTATTTCGTCTGTCTTTACGTTTTGAGTTCAAATTCCGCCGAGGTCGACTTTACCTTTCATCCTTGCAGGGTCGATAAATTAAGTACCAGTTGCGTATTAGGGTCAATCAAATCGACTGGCCCCCTCCACCAAAATTTCGGTCCTTGTGCCTAGAGTAGAAAAGAATATATATCAATAGTAAGGTGGCGATTTGGGAGGATCGTTAACACGCAAAGCAAAATGCTTACAGGTATTTCGTCCGTCCTTACGTTCAGAGTTCAAATTCCGCCGAGGTCGACTTTGCCTTTCATCTTTCAGAGTCGATAAAATAAGTATCAGTTGAATACTGGGGTCGGTGTAATCCCCGGAATTGCTAACCTTGAGCCAAAATTTGAAACCAATATGATGGCGATCATATAAGTCGTCGTATATGACATAGTTGTAGTAGTAGCAATAGTGGTAGCCCTGCTGGTGATAATTGTCGTATAGGTGGTTGTAGTTGTTGTCAGAATATCGATGTAGTAGTAGTAGTAGTAGTAGTAGTAGTAGTAGTAGTAACTGTTGCACCAACAAAGGTGATTCGTGGCAATGGACACCTTCTTCCACCAGATATGTTTGTAGCCATGATGATGACGTTGATGATGATAATGACGACGAGGACGACGATGAGAATGTTGGCTAATGGTGGTGGTGGTGGTGGGGGGGGGTGATTCTTGTGTATGGGGAGCGGCGGGGAAGGGAGCTGGTGTGGTGTTTTCTCAATTGGTTTATCGATAAATTCTCAAGGTGTTGAACGGCATTTATTAAGAGATCTTCTCATTCTCTAATTCTCTTAATCACTCACAGATGGTAAACTGGATCATTACCACCATCGATATCGTCTTGTTGTTGTTGTTGTTGTTCTTTGGCATTACCGTTATCATCATCGTTTTTCTATTCCAGTCTTCTTCTTCTTCTTCTTCTTCTTCTTCTTCTTCTTCTCCTTCTTCAGCTTCCTCCTTCTTCAGCTTCTCGTTCTTCAGCTTCCTCCTTTCCGTTCGTTGTTGACATTGTCATTTTGTTACCGCAGGCGTCATTGTCCTCTCTTCTCTCTCTCTCTCTCTCTCTCCCGCTCTTCTCGCATCTCCTCTTCTCCTCCACCTCTTCCTTCCTTCCTTCCCCTCCTCCTTCATCACCCCGCCTCCCCCATCCTCCCCTTCTACTCTTCCCCCCCTCTCGTCGCAACCGCCGTATCTAAATCGTCGTCGTCGTCATCATCATCATCATCATCATCATCATCAACAACACCATCATCATCATCATCATCATCATCATCATCATCATCATCATCATCATCAACAACACCATCATCATCATCATCGTCATTCTCGCTGTTTTCCTGTTTCTACCATCATTGACATTATCATTACCCTTAATATAGTTTTTATTAACCATTACTTAATCTTATCCTCATTATTTAAAAATACATAATTATCAATACTACTACTACTACTACTACTACTAGTAGTAGTAGTAGTAGTAGTACTGCTGCTGCCGCCGCCACACCACCACCACCACCACTACTACTATCTACTACTACTACTACTACTACTACTACTACTACTACTACTAATAATAATAATAATAATAATAATAATAATAATAATAATAATATTAATAATAATAATAATAATAATAATAATAATAATAATAATAATAATGACGATGATATTGATGTTATTATTGTGCAATTGAACTCAGATTTTAAAGAGTATATTGGATTCTTAATTCGCGAATGGAGACGGAAGACATTATTCATTTATTTTGACTGATTAGATATTTCTAAAATTACCGTGAAACATAATTAATTATTGAAAAATTTTTCCGCGAACAATTTCATATCGATCTTTAATAAAGGAAACATTTACTGCTTTGTTTAGAACGAAAATATTGAGTGTGATGTCGGATTCTTTTTTTATTACATTATAAATATTTTTGTATTTGTTAAGCTTATAACATATCGAGGTAAAAATAACAGAGATTAATTGTACTTTATCTCTTTATTAAGTTAAATCAACATCCTTCGTTGGATTGGCAATTATTATAGAAATAGTGGTTAACTTTCTGTGTTGAAAAGACATAAACATCATGGTTTCCTCCAATTGCTCGTAGTTATCGAGTGTCTTCAGAGCTCTGTGTACCTTTAATATCTGTGCTTTGTGTGTCTTGGCGTGTATTTTCCTCCCGCATTCCCGTTGTCTTTATTTTACTTCCTGGGTTTGAGGAAAGGGTTAGTACCAATGGTCTTCAAAGAGAAAACGTGAATAAGAAGGAAGTTCCAGAGCGCCAGTGTTCTTTGAAAGAACGACCTTGAATTTGAGCACAACACGAGTGATGAGAAGAGAAGTGGTGAATGAGTCGGAGATAACTGGATGGAGGTGGCACGAGCTCAGACAGCTGTCAGGAGCAGTGCCATTATAGTACCAGTAGAAGGAGAAGGTGAGAGAGGGAGAGAAAGAAAGAATGAGAGAGAAAGAGGAGAGAGTGAAACTGTTGGAGAGAGGATGGAGTGTATCAGTGAGTGAACTATATTTTGTATTTCTTGATTTGTAACCTTTATGCTTTTGATCTCTGTTACTTTATCTCTACTCTTCTTTTAATTTCTTTTTTGCCTTGATCGGTATTTTTTGATAGACGTTCATTGAAATCTGTTTTGTATTTCTAGTATTTATTTATCTGTGTTCCTTCATACACTTTTGTGATCTGTGATTATATCTTCATTTCTTGATCGGTGTTTCTTGATCTGTCTTTTCAGTTCTTATTCATTTGTGTTCCTTGATACAAGCTTGTTGATTTGAGTCATCACTTTCTTTCTTGATCTTTGTTTTTGATTTGTATCTACCTCTTCATCTCTTGATCTGTGTTTCAAGTATCTATTCACCCGTGTTTCCTGATACAGGTCTTTTGATCTGCGTTACTAGTGTTTATTCATGTGTCTTTTTTAATATATGTTTCTTGAGCTGTGTTTTAAGTGTTTATTCAACTGTTTTTCTTGATACTCGTTTCTTCATCTGTGTCTATTTTTTTATTTTTTGATCTTTTTCTTGACCTGTGATTCAAGTGTTTATTCATCTATGTTACTTCATACATATTTCTTGATCTATGTTTGTTGATTTGTGTTTTCATATGCATTTTATGATCTGTAATTCTCACGTCTTGATCTGTATTTGTAAATTTATATATTTTTAATCTCTGTTTTTTTGGTCAGTCTTTCTGAAATTTGTGTTTCATGATCTGTTTCTTGAAAGTTATTCATTGAGATTTTTGCCTGTGAGCAATAATAATAATAAAAATAATAATAATAATAATAATAATAATAATAATAATAATAATAATAATAATAATAATAATAATAATAATAATAATGATAATAATATGAGAAAAATAAATGAACCACATAGATATCAGTAGAGATATGAATTTCTTAGACAAAAGCAACATAGGGAAAAATCAAAACGAATTACACGTTGTGAAAACCATACATAGTGCGACAGTATGTGCCAGAAAGACATAGCAGCTGAAATTGTGGCTTCCCGTTCACTTAGTTTCTAGAACTGGGGAAGTATTCCGTTGTTCAACCACAGCAAAGAAGTACAAATGATAATTACGCCACCATCTTTTTTCACAAAGAGATTAAAAGAGAGTAAAGGTAGAACAAAAATCAAGAAGGAAAAGAGAAACACAGACAGCACGAATTTATAAATAAGAGTGTATGACTACGAGTAAATAACACATCACTTGTAATCAGCGATATACGTCGTTACTTTACTGTTGTTATTGTTATAAATGTTGACTTTGTA
>NC_043005.1:50693598-50738598 GCF_006345805.1 Octopus sinensis | reverse complement strand
TGAAATCAACTTTCTTTAAAACCAAAATGAAATAGTTTCTTTCGTTTTTGGATTTGGTTTGCAAGATTCTTTATATGAGTTCGTGTATTGAAGCATATTCTCTTGTGTCTGGGGAGAGTCATTTATATTTGTGCCTTATAATTGTAACACGCTCCCCGGTAAAATTTCCACTTATTTCTTATTTTATTTTATTTTCTTATAATTTCCGTTGCGTCTTGCAACCTTTTCAATAGTTTTGACTCTTGAAAAGTCAAGACTATTAGTCAAGACTTTTGAAAAGGTTGCAAAACGCAACGAAAATTTAGGAAAATAAAATAAGAAATAAGTGGAAATTTTACCGGTGAGTGTGTTACATTATAAGGCACAAAAAGAACATGACTCTCCCCAGACACAACGAAATAGTTTCTGCTACACCTGAAAGGGAAAATACGGTATACTCTTTTACTCTTTTACTTGTTTTAGTCATTTGACTGCGGCCATGCTGGAGCACCGCCTTTAGTCGAGCAAATCGACCCCGGGACTTATTCTTTGTAAGCCCAGTACTTATTCTATCGGTCTCTTTTGCCGAACCGCTAAGTGACGGGGACGTAAACACACCAGCATCGGTTGTCAAGCAATGCTAGGGGGACAAACACAGACACACAAACACACACACACACATACATATATAAATATATATATACATATATACGACAGGCTTCTTTCAGTTTCCGTCTACCAAATCCACTCACAAGGCTTCGGTCGGCCCGGGGATATAGCAGAAGACACTTGCCCAAGATGCCACGCAGTGAGACTGAACCCGGAGCCGTGTGGCTGGTTAGCAAGCTACTTACCACACTGCCAGTGGTGTATGGACAAGAAATAAAACGACATGTTCACAGCTGCAAAGATAGTTATGATCGAACTGTTGTACCATGACAGGCCATGGGTAACACAATACGAAAGCAGCCCAGTTACTGTCAAGTAGAGAGAGAGCAATTTGAAGTTTATTGACGCTTTATGTGATTTTGTTTTACTTCAATGTGCTCATTGATGTTGTTACTTAACAATAGCTCAGCCCCGCTTAAGCACACTTATATACACATACACACACATAAATGCATATGTACTCGTGCGCGCTCGCACACACACACACACACATACACACACACATACACTCACTCATATATATATATACGTATAAAAATTTATACAAGATGATGGTAAAACAGACTATATAATTATAGATTACAACATTTGTTTCTGTGCCATTGTACGAGCTTTAAGTTCCAGAGTTTTCATTCTCATATCATTACATATAATTATTTTAGAAGTAATTATATAATTAAGCATGATTCAGCAACAGATGTGAGCTGGGTTTTTTTATCGAGTCGATTGTTTTTAATGCACTGCCGGATCTTTTTGAATTTCTTCTCATTTATTTGCCTTCATATAAATATCTTTCTATCTTTATCGAGTAGTTCAGAAGTCCAAGGCCACACAAGTTACAAATACCAAATACACGCACACACACACACATGTATGTATATATATATAAATATATATATATATATATATATATATATATATATAATATATATATTATATATATATAATATATATATACATACATATATACTTATAGTAAAATAAAAATAAAACAATATAAAATAAAAGTGACAATTCCAAAGCAAATAGACTGAATTCATTTAAGGAGGCAAAAACAAATAAATTCATACATGTATATCAAGCATAACTCTTGCCTTTCGTATTTCATTGCAAGCTTGTCTCATTTCGTCTCGAGACATGAACAAGAATTATTTATTATCTTTATAGTCGTAGCCGCTTTCCGTCAAAATGACCCATTGTCACCTCTTGAGTAAAAAAGAAACTTTTTGGTATTTCATAATATTCTTATCTCACACAGAAAGTTATTCGACTAACCCTTCGTACTTCACTTATGTCCATTCATTCGCTTTATCCAACATACGCCCTCCATATATATATATATTATATATATAATATATATATATATAGTGTAATAAATAGTGTAATATATATATATAATATATATATATATATATATATATATTATATATATATATATATATATAGATATAGATATAGATATATACACATAGGTATACACATCGATACACACACACACACACATTCTTTTATGATTGATTGATTGATTCTAGTTTCAGCTCATGAGCTGTGGCCATGCTGGGGCACCGCCATTTGGTGTTGCTACTTGGTTTTACTTCACGAACGCTTTCTAGCAACTGCCATTTGGTGCATGAGAGAGTTCGATGCAGCTGCCCTCATCTGCACCTTCTGCCGTGAAGTTGGTTCATCTGGGACACCTGACAGGAAGAGATCCAGTTTCATTTTAAAGACATATTCACTTCCACTCCTGTTTTCCTACATATATCTCCACATATATCCTACTTATGCACATACACCCTCTGCAAAACTCACGTACATACCTACACATATACATACACGCAGACATATGACACTCCGTCGGTTGCGACGGCGAGGGTTCCAGTTGATCCGATCAACAGAACAGCCTGCTCGTGAAATTAACGTGCAAGTGGCTAAGCACTTCACAAACACGCGGACTGTTAACATAATTCTCAAGGCGATTCAGCCTGACACAGGATGTTACAAGGCCAGCCCTTTGAATTACGGGTACAATCATTTTTGCCAGCTGAGTGGACATATATACCTACCCACCTACTAACTGCTGGCAATTCTTTACGTTTTTATTTATCGTTAGTTTAAATATCCATTTACAGTTACTCTTTTACTTGTTTCAGTCATTTGACTGTGGCCATGCTGGAGCACCGCCTTTTAGTCGAGCAGATCGACCCCAGGTCTTTTTCTTTGTAAGCCTAGTACTTATTCCATCGGTCTCTTTTGCCGAACCGCTAGGTTACGGGGACGTGAACACACCAGCATCGGTTGTCAAGTGATGTTGGGAGGACAAACACAGATACACAGCATATACACACACATACCTATATATACACATATATACGACGGGCTTCTTTCAGTTTTCGTCTACCAGATCCACTCACAAAGCTTTGGTCGGCCCGAGGCTATAGTAGAAGACACTTGCACAAGGTGCCACGCAGTGGGACTGAACCTGGAACCATGTGGTTGGTAAGTAAGCTACTTACCACACAGTCACAAAATAATTTCATGTAGTGATAACTGAATGAAAACTTAGCAACTCAAATCTCGTGCTGTGGCACAGAAACAAATGCTGTAATTTGTAATCAAAGCCTCTTTTACTCCATCTTGAATAAATTTTATATGAATACTATACTCTAACAGAATTCCACATGTTTATCCACCAGGAAATAACCTTGTGGTATGATGGCATATGGTAGCCGATAAAAGTGTAGGAGCTTTAAACGCACGCTATGAGATTATTACCCAGATAATACTGAATACACACATACTCACACACACGCAGGCACACGCAAACGCGCGCGCATATATATATGTGCATATAAATACACATACATACTATCTCTATCTTTAAGTAGACTTAAAGACACATAAGTGCATATATACACATACACGTGTGTTTATGTGTGTGTGAATGCGTTGTGTGTGTGTGTGTGTGTTTATGCAGTGTATTTATATGCCGAATTTTAAAACATTACACCTATTGATTTCTCGAACCAGTAAGTCTAAGAACTGGTATAAAATAACCTTCTAATAGCTTACTGCTACTATTACACACTGTTCTATACTCATTCGACTTTTAAATAACTGTGACTAACTGTGACATTAGCTTTTGGGTTGTATGTTCATGCGTATGTATACAGGTGGCGAGGTGCTGAAGTATAAATCTATACTGTTGTATGATGTATGTATGTATGTATGTATGTATGTAGTATGTATGATGTATGTATGTATGTATGTATGTATATATATGTGTGTATGCATGCATGTATGTATGTATGTATGTATGTATGTATGTAGTATGTATGTATGTATGTATGTATGTATGTATGTATGTATGCGTGTGTGTATGTGTGTGTATGTATGTATGTATGTTATCTTTTTAGAATGAATTTTGACCAGCCACCTGCTTGGTAGCAAGGCTATGAAGGAAAGCGTTTTCTTTTGATCATCAGCTTTTAAACGAATGGTTCTCCAATAGGGTTCATATGACACTTGGGGGTCGAATATACGATTTTGTTGTTAAAATGTAAGTGTAATAAATTTCTTATACTTCAACAATACACAAAATATTTTAACAATTTTTTCATACAGTTCCTAATAACTAATTATAAAAATATAATAGGATCATTTTTAAATCTTCAAATAGCTATGGAGGACCAATAGAGTAGAATTTGAATCAAAGGGACCCACAGGCAAAACATACCTTCCTTTCAAGATGCGAACAGAAGAAGTGAGCTAGAACGTTAAAAGTTAGTGCGCATGCACAGCAGAGTTCAAGGTCAATCTGTGCCAAGCGGCTTTACTCTGTGTGCTTTAGCTTCGTTACTATGACAACAGTCCGGATATTTATTGATCAGACCTCATACACCTGTTAGTTGAGAATTCTGATGACCACATTCACTTTACTATCCTGAGATATTCATTCCTGGTCCTCTCTCTATTTACGAGTCCATCATATCTGACATTATCATATTCTCCAAGATATCTATAATTGTCACCTGACGTTGCCTTGTCAAGCCGTTCATCTTTAGGTTTTCGAAGGAGGCACAACTATTTCACGTTTTATTGTCAAAAATTCACATTTGGATTCACCAAATTTCATTTCAATGCCTGTAGAAAATTGGGTGATGAGGTCCAATTACATTTTTGAAAAGATAGGAGATACTTCTGAACCCATTTTTATGACTTCTGTGATTTTTGAGCAGATAAGGCAGTGAGTTTAATAAGGTACTGAGCAGATAAGGTAGTAAGACGACGAAGAGCAGTACTGAGAGGCTATCATTCTGAAACATACCGCTTTGGTTGTGAATGTTACGAGAAGCAATTTGCTCCTTATCACTCTTAAGGAGCAATGTGGTATATCAAGCCTTGGGCAGGCACTCAATACCACTCACTAGTGGTTATGAGACTTTGGCTAACTGTAAAGCATTGATGATCCACCCATACGGTATACTATCAAAAGCCTTCAGGTAGTCCAGTCACGCTACGGTTAAGTTCTAGCGTTTTTTACTGTTGTATGTATGTATGTATGTATGTATGTATGTATGTATGTATGTATGTATGTATGTATGTATGTATGTATGCATGTATGTATAGACATTTATGTTTATTGCATATTTTATACCTATATTGTGGGCATTATGTGATAGTGTATGTGGGTCAAACATATATATATATACCAATTATTAATACTTTCCTCAAATCTAGGATTTGCATGTGTGTATATGTATGGGTGTATGCATGATAATATACTCATCTATCTATCTATCTATCTATCTATCATCTATCTATCTATCTATCTATCTATCTATCTATCTATCTATCTATCTATCTATCTATCTATCTTTCTATCTATCTCAATATATATATATATAGAGAGAGAGAGATAGATAGATAGATAGAAAGATTGATAGATAGATAGATAGATAGATAGATAGATAGATAGAGATAGATAGATAGATAGATAGATAGATAGATAGATAGATAGATTAAATATACATATACGCATGCGCACACACAGTATTTACTAAGCCTTTCATCCATTTAGAATCCGGTGAAGAGAGTAAAACTTGTGAGTGTTGGATTGGCGGAAAGTTCAGGCGCCGGACGAGATATTTGTATGAGCTTGTTCGTGTGTGTCAGCATGTTCGTGCGTATACGTATGTGTCGCTGTGCGTTTGCTTTTCTTTGAAATGGCGACTAAACTCAATTTAAGCATTGTTTGTTTTTTTTTAATCAAGCAATTTTCTGCATATGCCCGAAGTAATTTTGGCTGTGAACAAAACAATAAATTTCTTAAGTTTATCGATGTTTAAAGATTTTCCCGGTATTATCTTCTTGATCAAATAGCTTCGCAGGCGGTTGTTATTACCCTTATCATTACAAGTGAGACTCATAGAAATACCGTCATTTAAAAAATTTATTACACATTTTATTATCACCAGACATGATATTTTCTGACCATTATCATCACGTTTCGTTCGATGATTGAAAACAACTCACCCAGTCCAGGACTCTATAAAGAATGTCTTCTACTCTAGGCACAAGGCCCGAAACTTTTGAGGAGGGGACCAGTCGATTAGATCGACCCCAGGACACAAATGTATTTAATTTATCGATCTCGGCGGAATTTGAACTCAGAACATAGTGAGAGACGAAATACCGCAAAGCATTTTGCCCGGCGTGCTAACGTTTCTGCCAGCTCGCCGTCTTAAAAACATTCTTTTCTACTCTAGGCACAAGGCTGAAATTTTGGTTGAGGGAGCCAGTCGATCAGATCGACCCAGGATGCAACTAGTACTTAATTTATCGACCCCGAAAGGATGGAAGGTAAAATGGACTCGACGGAATTTGAACTCAATATAAAGACAGACGAAATACATATTTCTTTACTACCCATAAGGTGCTAAACACAGAGAGGACAAACAAGGACAGACAAACGGATTAAGTCGATTATATCGACTCCAGTGCGTAACTGGTACTTATTTAATCGACCCCGAAAGGATGAAAGGCAAAGTCGACCTCGGCGGAATTTGAACTCAGAACGTAGCGGCAGACGAAATACATATTCTTTATTCCCACAGGGGCTAAACATAGAGGGGACAAAACAAGGACAGACATAGGTATTAAGTCGATTACATCGACCCCAGTGCGTAACTGGTACTTTAATTTATCGACCCCGAAAGGATGAAAGGCAAAGTCGACCTCGGCGGAATTTGAACTCAGAACGTAGCGGCAGACGAAATACCGCTTAGCGTTTCGTCCGGCGTGCTAACGTTTCTGCCAGCTCGCCGCCTTAGGACTGTCTGAAGAATATGCACCAACGAGAAGCCGCCTCGTAGTCGCAACATCTGCTTGAAATAGCCGTCAAATTGTCTGCAAATGAAACTCACCGTCTTGAAAAAGGGATAGGAGACATTATAGAATGTAATCTTAGACTTTAAATAGACGAAATTGCCAAGGCTTCGCATGATTTTGATTGTATTGATCTTCTCAATCAGAGATGTTAAACAACAACAAATTACTATCCGCACCACGTCCACCATACTCCATCTCCCCTTCTTCCTCCTCCTCCTTATCATCATCATCATCATCATCAGCATCATTATTATCATCATCATCGTCGCTGTCGTCATCACTACCATCATTGTCGTCTTCATCGCCGTCGTCGACATCATCATCACCATCATCATCGACATCATCATCACCATCATCATCTTCATTGTCACCATCAACATCGCTATCGTTGTCATCATCATCATCATCCTCAGCACTTCTTTATCCTCATTTTCGCCGCCGCCATCACCACCGTCGTCGTCGTCTTCGTCATCATCATCATCATCATCATCATCATCAACAGCAACAACAACGTCGTCATAAAGAAATTAACGGAGAAAAATAAACGTTAATAGATTAAAGAAATAAAAAAACCAAGTAATTATTTAGTCGAATAAAGTATAATAGAAGAACTGCAAAGAAGGAAACACATCAAAGACAAACTGCCGTTCAAAACAAATAAAAATAAACATGAAGACTCCTTACATGAAGCAAATGCACTTTGGATTTCAGAATGGACGGATACATAAGCAGAAAATTCATTGAGAAGAACACGGCATACATTACATGAAGCTATAAACCAAGAATACAAAAGCTTTTGGAAAAAAACAACAAAGCAAAACAAAACAAAACAAAACAAAAACAGTTCATTAACCACAAATCAATAACAGCAACAACAAAGACATCATCATCATTATCAACATCATCAACATCATCACTATCATCACTATCATCGCCATCATCATCGTCGTCGTCGTCGTCGGTGGCGGCGGCGGCAGCGGCGGCAGCGGCGGCATCATCATCATCATCGTCGTGGTCGTCGTCGTCGTCGTCGTCATCATCATCAACAACAACACTCCATTCGCGTGCAACTTCATTTGACCGATATTTTTTTATTTTTTGCAAATTCCCTCAAATTCCGTCATCGCGCTAGTTGTTTCACGTTTGGTTGCTAGGATCACAAGAAATAGCAGCCAAATCACACACTACTCAAATCGCACACTACCTCCTTAATCAGAAACTGTACATTCAATTGTCTAATCCTAGATATTGAAACCCTGTGTTAGTCAGTGTTGAGCATGAATCTGCACCTGGAAAGTTCCTCCTAAGAATAAATCGAACTCCAGCAGTTACCTTTGCAGCAAGTCTGTCTTCAATCTCCACGTCATCTATGTTTATCTATAGGAAAAGCAAGGGTCGCTGTCGTTTACCATTAATGCAAAACAGTTCATTAACCACAAACCAATAACAGCAACCACAACGAATCAATAACAGCAATAACACAAATCAATAACAGTAAGGAAACCCGGAACACAAAGAGCGAGAATACATGGCGCGATCCATTATGTCAAACGCATTTCTGTTAGTATGGCTGCGCTGGAGTTGTCGTCATCTGAACGCTTCTGAGATGCACGCAGGTTAAGGAAGATGAGTGACAATCATTAGTCCAATACCCATACATTGCTGGACTGTGGGTTCATACAGAACAACTGTTATGCTGCAAGGAAGGGGCCCGGTTATCAACCGGATTAATTTACCCTGGTTGATAGACGTCCTTTACAGTATAACATACTTTTGATAATGAAGACAAGAGAGGTTTCTTTTGTCTGGCGGATGTGGTAAAGGAAACTACAAAGTAGACGAATTTGAGAGATCTAATGACACAGGCTTTGTTCCAAGGTTCTTGAAGAGAAAGGTGAGGGTTGAGAATTAGGTACTTTTCGCTATTAAGCTTTATGAAAAGTGTGTAAGTATGGTGAAATTAGACGCAAATAGCCTACACTTTGCAGCTGTATCATTGTAGCAAGACCTGGGACCGTGAAATAAATCGCGGGTTGAATATAAGCTTATTCGAATCACAGTATCTGAAAGCCCTCTCATTTTGAGAGCCACTCCGTGAGGTTATTTTGTTGTTCTACATTGACAGTGATCCTTATTGGTTTAAAATTTTGGCACATGACCTGCAAGTTCCGAAGAAGAGTAAGTCGATTTCATCGATTCCAGTGCTCAGCTGGTACTTATTTTATTAACCCCGAGAGGATGAAAGGCAAAGTTAACCTCGGCGGAATTTAAACTCAAAAAGTGAGCACAGACGAAATGCCGCTAAGCATTTCGTGCGGCGTGCTAACAGTTCTGCTAATCGCTGCCTTGACAGTGCTGTTTATTGTCATTTATTGATCTATTTTATTTCCTCATTTTTCTTGAATATCTCACACTTTTATTCAATGTATATCCGACATATTTTGAAATAATTTCGTTTTGTTTTAATACAATTCTTCACGTCTTGGGACCTTGTGGACTGTAAAAAGAAGTCGTCGTCGTCGTCGTCTTCTTCTTCTTCTTCTTCTTCTTCTTCTTCTTCTTCTTCTTCTTCTCTTCTTCTTCTTCTTCTTCCTTCTTCTCTTCTTCTTCTTCTTCTTCTTGTGTACGTGTTTTTAAAACATACTCGCTGCTTAGCTTACGACTTGATAATCTTTTTCATTATTTTTATCAGTATATATATATATATATAAATATTGCAAATAATAATAATAATAATAATAATAATAATATAATATAATAATAATAATAATAATGTTCCATGTCTACCGAAGTATTTAGCTGACGTTGAGATCATTCTTCTCTTTTCTCCCTTTCTTCTTTGTGTCAGATAGTATTATTCAATGTGATTTAAACACATTAGAAACTTTGTATTGATAAGCAGAGGATATCTTTTTTTTATTTATAAAAAAAAAAAATTGTTCTATTCTTTTATTCTATAGAGGATTATTATATTCACTATGTCTCACATACATTTAATTCTCGAAAATATAAAAGAGAAAGAAACTAAATGCAAATTGCACACCAAAACAAGACAATGATAAAAAGTCCGACATGACCAGTCATACAAAAATGATTATCAATTTAAAAACAAAACAAAGCCAAAAATATAAAAAAAAACGTCATGAATTTTGAGACAGGATTAATGATAATGAAATGCGTATTTTATCTTTGTTTCCTAAAATTGCTTTTTATGACGATATCCTTCGATATTTTGCTTTGCAATAAACGTATGCCTAAGCATACATGTACGTATGTATTCACACACGAACACTTTCATAATATATATATATATATATATATATATGTAAAATATATATGTATATTATATGTAATGTTTTTGTGTGCGTGTAATATATATATATATGCGCAGGAGTGGCTGTGTCGTAAGTACCTTGCTTACCAGCCACATAGTTCAGGGTTCAGTACCACTGCGTGGCACCTTGGACAAGTGTCTTCTACTATAGCCTTGTGAGTGGATTTGGTAGACGGAAACTGAAAGAAGCCCGTCGTATATATGTATATATTTATATATATATGTATGTGTGTGTTTGTGTGTCTGTGTTTGTCCCCACAACATCGCTTGACAACCGATGCTGGTGTGCTTACGTCCCCGTAACTTAGGGGTTCGGCAAAAGAGACCGATAGAATAAGTACTAGGCTTACAAAGAATAAGTCCTGGGGTCGATTTGCTCGACTAAGGCGGTCCTCCAGCATGGCCGCAGTCAGATGACTGAAACAAATAGAAGAGTAAAAGAATATATATATATATATATGTATGTATGTATTAAAAGATGGCAAGCGATATTATTTGCAAAAGAAATCTGAAAACATGGTATAACCGTTATATAACAAAGTAAAGGTTTTTACTTTTCATTTACTTCGAAATTTGCTATAAAATTGTGGTTTTGGCCGTGTTGGCTGCTATTTCTAGCATGTCAAATTACCTGTTAAAGGATAATTTTCTATTTTGAAATACGTATATATATATATATATTATATATATGTATTATATAATATATATATATATATAATATATATATATATATATATATATATATATATATATATATATATTATATATATTTCAACAATTGAGGGTAAATTAATTAATTAATTAATCAATCTCACCAAGTATTCAGTATGCAAAGGGACCATTTAAGGCGAATTCAAATTATTACATTTATAAAAGGGCTTAGTAAAATAAATTACTTTGCCGCATACTGAACTCATTAGAAATAGCAGCCAAAAAAAACTTTTTTAAAACTATTTCTAATACTTAAAGAAAACCTCTCTCATATAGTGTTTGCTCAATTCAACTCACGAAAGTATGGGGGTAGAGACATTAAAAAATCAAATGCAAAGGTTATTTGAGAACGTACGTTTCAAGATTAGTCAAACTCGACACTTCTATCTTCAGCTCAGAACTCCCTGGTTTGGATTTGAAAACACTGAAAGTGGGAGCATACCCTTTCGGCTTCTTATCGCTTCTGAAGATCTGCTCGAAACTAACAGTGCCAACAAACTCAAATATGCAAGCGAAGAATTTATGCTCTCCCCTTTCCACCCGCGTGGGTTAAAATCAGTAAACACTATGCTTTTTTCGGTAAAATCCGAGGCATTAGTAAGAGAGATGAATTATAATTTCAACAATTGAGGGTAAAATTAATTAATTAATTAATCAATCTCACCAGTATTCAGTATGCAAAGGGACCATTTAAGGCGAATTCAAATTATTACATTATAAAAGGGCTTAGTAAAAAATTACTTTGCCGCATACTGAACTCATTAGAAATAGCAGCCAAAAAAAACTTTTTTAAAACTATTTCTAATACTTAAAGAAAACCTCTCTCATATAGTGTTTGCTCAATTCAACTCACGAAAGTATGGGGGTAGAGACATTAAAAAATCAAATGCAAAGGTTATAGAGAACGTACATTTCAAGATTAGTCAAACTCGACACTTCTATCATCAGCTCAGAACTCCCTGGTTTGGATTTGAAAACACTGAAAGTGGAGCATACCCTTTCGGCTTCTTATCGCTTCTGAAGATCTGCTCGAAACTAACAGTGCCAACAAACTAATTTTACTAAGCCCTTTTATATAATGTAATATATATATATATATATATATATATATATATATATATATATATATATATAATATATATATTATATATATATATATATATATATATATATAGTATATATATACGTATGTATGGATGTATGTATGTATGTATGTATGTATGTATGTATGTATGTATGTATGTATATATATAATATATATATATACATATATATATATATATATATATATATATATATATATATATATATATATATATATATATATATATATATATATAATACATACATATATATATGTATGTATGTATGTATGATGGCTATCCACTCGTGACCGAGGAAGACCATTGCCGACCTTCAGGAACATTGTGCGCTGTAGGACTAACTTATATTTTGCATTTGGTGGCTAATGAGCCCAGCTCTTGACAAGCATACACGACTGCAAACATTGCAGACCAAGCTTTCCCCATTTCCTATACTATATATGTATATATGTTTATGTTTATGTTTTCCAGTTTCAGCTCTTGAGCTGTGGCCATGCTGCGGCACCGCCATTTGGTGTTGTTACATGATTTTTACCTCACGAATGCTTTTTAGCAACTGCCATTTGGTGCATGAGAGAGTTTGATGCAGCTGCCCTCATCTGCACCTCCTGCCGTGAAGTTGGTTCATCCTGGACACCTGACAGGAAGAGATCCAGTCCAACTTTAAATACATCCGCATCCACCCCAAGCAGGTCCCTCAGGTTCTTCGGGAGGATATTGAAGAGCTGTGGGCCTCTGAAACCCAGGCTATCACAATATCTTGTCCTACATCTTGATGGCAAATTTGGAGTCCTTGGCACCACGCAGTGGCGCCCAGTTCTGGCATTTATGTAACTCTCGATGCCAAAGTTTGGGACAAGTCCTTCCAGGATCTTCCAGATGTATATTATGGCATATCTTTCTCGCCTACGCTCCAAGGAATAGAGTTTTAATCTCTTGAGTCTTTCCCAGTATCTTATATGCTGCACAGAGGCTATCTTCTTCGTGTAGCTTCGTTGGATCGCCTCGAGCTCTGTGATCAACTTGACACTGGATGGTGACCATAGCTGAGAGCAATAGTCAAAGTGGCTTAGGACAAGTGTCTTCCAGAGGACCATCATGGTTTCTTGTTCTCTTGTTCTAAGGGTTCAAAGAATCCATCCGGCCAGCCGTCTACATTTCATTGCCAGTTTAGCAACATGTACATGAAAGGTTGCGTCATCGCTCATGTAAATACCCAGGTCACGCACTGATTGAGCCTCTGGGATTGCGATCCCTCCGGGTCCAGTGTATTCATTGGGTATTGCATTTAGTTTTGCATGCTGATACCATAAAGCTTGAAACTTTTCAGCATTGAACTGCTTGCTATTCTTTTCAGCCCACTTGTATATTTTGTCCAGCTCACATTGCAGGTGCTTAGTGTCTTCAGGGTTCTGTATTGCCTGTGAAACTTTTGTATCATCTGCATAACTTGTGATTGTGGCTCTCTACATGGCTGAGGGCATGTCTGAGAGGGCCATTATGAACAGTAGTGGTCCCAAAACAGTGCTCTGCGGAACACCGCTCACTATTTGCATGTTAATGGAAGTGGCTACTACCACCTGACTTCTATCTTTCAGAAAGTCATGAAGCCATTCTCCCAATTTTCCAACTATGCCAAGATCACGCAGTTTGTGACATATCATTCCATGATCGACTTTATCAAAAGCCTTTGCAAAGTCGAGATATATCACTTCCACATTTGAGTGGTTGAGCAGTCGTTTCAGCACCCAGTCATAGTGTTTGTAGGAGCTGAGTTAAGCAGCTTCTTCCTGGTCGGAAACCATTGTGGGTGTCCCCAGGCAGCAAGTCATTTTCTTCAAGGAAAGTGATTAGTTTCCTTCTGACTATTCGTTCCATGACCTTGCTGATGTGTGAGGTCAGTGAGATAGGTCTGTAGTTCTTGGCCTCCGCTCTGCTACCCCCTTTATGAATAGGGCATATTTTACCTTCCTTCAGTTTTCTTGGAAGTTTGCCAGTTGCAAGGAAGCTCTGAAAGAGAAACTGCAGTGGTCTTGCTAGTACTCCCTTACATACTTTTAGAAGGATTGCCGGGAATCCATCGGGGCCAGTATATATATATACATACATACTACAACACAGACATATTGATACAAATGTAAATTACCAAAGTACGTTGGCATGCCGTTTTGACAGGAAGCCTTTATATATATATATATATATTATATATATATTATATATATATATATATATATATATATATATATATTATATATATATTATATATATATAAGCTCCAAGGATCGAGGTGTAGGAGGAAGTTAGCTTCGAGCAATCCGTAGCGAATATAAAAAACAACTTTCAGGAACAATAGTGGTTTAATGAGACGGAAGGTTACGGATAATTTTTACTTATATCGAAGAACGATGAACTGAAAAAATGTTCCTTTTATATAGGCAACCAGGGTTGCCGAGTGTGCGAAATAGTATACAAGAGTTACGGAATGGAATATGGGAAATCTGGGCTACATATGTTTCATAGCCAGTAGAACCTCAGATGTGGTAAAAATCTAACTGAGTTGTATACCCCCAGCTATTCCTCAGGCCATGGATATTTTGATTATATTAAAGGCTATACTGTCGCAAGGAGGTACACGTTGACGCAAAGATTCAATCATAATATGTGGAAGGCACAGTATGTGAGGGGTATATAAATGAAGGGAGAAATAAGTAATAGAAGGGAAGAAAGAAGAGAAAGAAAAATAGATAAATAAAATTAAATACAAAATAAAATATAGGGGAGTGAGAGAAAGGAGGAATTGGACGGGTCAGTGGTAGATAATATAGTAGTTTTAGCTTAATCACAGAATTCAATAGTGGGACTGCCATTTGAAGAGAAGAGAAATTGGAGGGGAGAGGGTGGGGAAATATTTTTGGCCGTGGAGGACAAAAGAAAGTACGTATGAATAAAGCAAGGTAGGGTGGTAAGGTGGGGAGTTTAAGCACAGCTTTGTGGTTTTATGGTCAAAAGGCGTAAATTGGCACAAGAAAAATAAAAACGAATGATGTGGTGAAGGTGTATGTAAGCGTATGTATTTGTACGTTTACATGTAGAGGGGTAGGAAGGGGAGGGAGTAGAAATACAAGGGAGAAGAATATTTTAGGTAGTAAGTAAAAATATGGAAAGAAAATCGTAATTGACGATTAAGGAATTAAAATGGAAGAAAAAAATATTGTTGGTTTAATACGCAGTGGTAGTGAGGATGGATGAATTGGGAAAATAATATATGAGAGTTATCGGCAGACAGGAGCGGGGTGGGATTGTACTTATTTGCATTTCGGGAATAGATTTAGTGCCCGATGTTTGCAGGTGAATATTATATTGTTGCCTTCATTGAGACAGTTCATGGATTGCAAAATAGCTATGACCTCGGCTATGCAGAGATCACGCTTACTGTTATATCTGCTGTAAGTTGAGAGTATAAGGAGTTGAGTCAAGCGTTAGTTTATTGATAAGTTGAAATAACGATGTACTGCTAAATTTTGCATGGGATTTGAAGCTAGAGTAGTGATTGCTCACTCTAGCTTTGAAGATGGTGCTACATGAGCCGATGTAAACGTAGTTGCAGTTGTTAGTTGATACTGTGCACTTATAAATTATGTTCTTAGTGAGAAAACGGTTATCTAAAGGACAGGAGGTTAGGCGTCTGAAGATGCATAGGCTTGTAGAAGGATGAGCTTGTGGGGAGATTGTTACTTGGTGAGGAATCGGTGTTTGGTTATTTGTTATAGTTGGTGCTAAGGTTATCAATTGTTAATGGGTTGAGGGTGGTGTTGTTAGGTTGTATGGTATGATAATTATTTGGTCCGGTTGTATCCTCTGTGGTATTCTGTATTATAGCAGGAGGTATATTTGAGTGTTGTGGTAACTTTAAGGGTTGGGTGTTAGCAATGGCAATATAATTGTAGTTATGAGGTTTTGTTTGTTAGTTGGTGTATTGGTTTTATATGTATGGAGTTAGGGGTTATGTTGAATTAATTTTCTAGTGTGGTGGTTAGCTGTTAATTTCGGAGTTTCTTGCTAAGATGTCGGATAACTCCGGCAATGTTGTTGGTGGTGGAGTTGGACAATTTTATAGATTGGAGGTTAAATATGTCTAAGGGGGTTAGATTTAGGGAAATGTTTTTTTGAGTAGGGCGAAGAAGAGTTTGGGTACTCAAGTCTGAATATTAAAGCAACGGTAGTGGTGGTGGGGAACCATATGACGTCTCGGGTTCTAATTCGTTTAATCCGATTAGGAGGGTTACCTGGGTGGAAATAGGGTTTTGGATGTGTATGTTGGTGTCTGTTTTGGTGGGTTGTTGTGTATATAGGATTAGATGTTATCTGGTTAGGGGGTCGTTTGTTAGGTCGATTGCTACTCCAATGTTTGGGTGGGTAACGTTTGTGTGTGTGTGTGTGTGTGCATGCGTGTACGTAGTTGAGCATGTTCCTACGTGTGGGAGTGTCTGTCTGACATGCCACAAAATACTATATAGTTAAGGAGAAAAGCTGGTACTCGACACAAGTTGTATGTTATTTTTTATTGAGAGTTTTGAATTCTTCATTAACCATTCTTCAGGTTTCACTTATCCAATCTTTGTGCAGTTCTTAGAATTACATGGATAGCCAGAATATGGGAAAAGAACTTTGGAAAGTTTTTCGCAGGGAATGTACACAGCAATTAAAAAAAAACAAAAAACAGAAGTATATTCAAAGAATGTTCGAATTTAATGCTTGGTTTTTATTGGATGGATTCTGAGAGAAGTATTTAGCATCTTGCGTTTGGGGATATGTTTTTGATAATGAGACGCCAAATAAGGTAAACAATAAAATTCTGATTCGGAACGAACGCTTCAGAAAATATTATCTGACAAAAAGACAAAAATCATTCGCAGCTGATTCAGGAGAATTGGCAATAATTTCCAAAGTAACTTGAAAAGAGAAACTTGAAGGAGAGACTTGAAGTCATTAAGATCTCTTTGAAGTGTGAACATTTCATCTAGTAAGAGAAAACTGTCTGCAGTTTACATGCAAAATCTTATATCTGGGGCTTAGCCAACAGCATCTCTAGTGTATGCAAAAACAAAAATATATTAATAAATAAGTAACTAAATAAATAATATCTAGGGGAAAACGCACACGCGCCCGTTAATTTACGCGCGAAAGAAACCGGTAAGAAAGTGAGTATTGAATGCGGAGCTTAGGCTCTCTCCACCGTGCACCTTTATAACATATTAAAGGCCCTGAAGTCATAGTTCATTGGTAACCCCATGGGTATGCGAGCATTTTGAAAATACCTCATATAGTGACGACCTCTGCATAGTTACGGGTCACCCTTTGACAAGGTATAACACCAATTTAGCCATTCTGCTAGGGATACGGTGAAGCCAATGGGCTGCAGCATGGCGGATTGTGAATAGGTAGCGGAAGAGCTCAACTGACTCAACGGTGCTTCTTACATTGATGCTGAGCAGAGGAATTCTAGAAGATCAATGGTCAGGACCACCAAGATCTATCAAGAGATTAACTGCAATGCATCCATAGCGGTGGCGTCCGTGGTTATGTAATCAGCTAATGAAAGGTTCAATATGGCTGAAATTCCCAATTCAAATTCATAATGCTGGAATTGGATGACAACGGAGAGTCATGGTAATCTGTGAAAGCAGCACGACCGAGATATGGTAATCCTATATGAAGCCCATTTAATGCGGCATGACTAGAAACCGGCATAGTCCTTCATGAAGTCTGAGAAAAGAAGATCAAGAGGTTATGACAGAAGTTGTACTTCTTATGGCAATACTGCATTTTAGACATAAAAGAATGGTTTCATGGTGTCGATGACAGGTTGATATCATTGGCATTTTTACCCAGCGATTACTAAAAATCTCCCAAACTAACTGCATAAATATATCTCCTGTTTTTTTTTTTTAATAACGCCGCTAAGATCAAATGCTATGGAGATGTATTATTTGATAGATTTAATGTCTCGCATGATGACCTTCGGTATTACGAACAATTTTAGGAAACAAAGATAAAATACGCATTTCATTATCTAGACCTATTGTAAAAGAGATTATCTGCTATAAGATGAAGAAATTGCAGCGGAAGTGCGCTGGCAAAGACCTGATATCTATTCACTGAAACAGGGGGGAGAATAACAGCAAAATTTACACCCATATCATAGTTAATTTTTTAGGCGTCACTTTAAAGATAAATATAAACACAAGCCCTGCTAAAATATTAGTTTTACATTACAAAAAAAAAAAAAGAGTCCTAGCTAACCACTATATATTTTACGCAACTTTGTTCACAATATTAGTTGTCTGAGTATAATGTCACTTTTAGAAATGTGTTTCAGTACAAGATTGCTTTCTAAAATAGTGGTTTCACTAAAGAAATGCAATAAAGGCACTTTTATATTTAATATTTTAGGGTATAAACATGTCTTAAACATCACAGTAAAAACTAACATAGCACAGTAGCCCCCACCCACGTTAATCTCTTCAACAGATCAAAACTATTACAAAATCTTCAGCAAGAAGGCCAACAGAGTCAGCTACTTCACATGCAAGAAATTCACATCTTACATTAGAAGTCACAATACTAAAATGTTTGCTAACCTTAATCATTTCTAGTTTGGGCCCAAGGCTTGAAATTTTGAGAGAAGGACGAGTCAATTACATTGTCACTTAAGTGGTACTTATTTCATTGCAAAATCGACTTCGGCGAAATATGAACTCAGAACAAAGACGGACGAAAGTCCGCAAAGCATTTCGTCCGGCGCGAAGTCAGAATCCAGTTCTATAACTACATGCAAGTGTGGACTAACCACACTCTTCAAAATACGGATCTAGCATCATAAAAATTCTTTCGCTAACCTTCAAAGACTTTTCACAAGCACCACTTTATAGAGGTATACTTTACTTCACGGAGATGATTGAACAAGCCTACAATATTACTTGATCTACCTTGGTAATCGCACAATTATATCATCATAAAATCTGGCACTGTTGCTATTCGGTGCTAACTGAGAAAATGCTTATCCTGCAAGTGTCTAGTGTCTAACAGTTTCACCATTTAGCATTCAGCTTACTCCTCCAAATATAATGAATATTTATTCACATTGGTTTGAATTAATCAGGCACTATCTTGTAGCTTTGAGATTTCAATGATATTATTGTTTATTTTCCTAATGACAATATAGGGTTCGTATGAGAGGCCAGATCTGGCTAGTTTGAACATAAAGCAGGTGGAACATTTCGGCATGGTATGGCCGGTTTAAATACTTAAGGGTCAAACCCGTCGGTTAGAACTCTCAAATTCTTGTGAAGTAACTTCTGACACACAATAAAAGAATTAATACACAAAAAACAGTTTACTTTCGACTTATTTCGGCTGCTAAGAGCTATAAATGCCATTATTGGGACATTTCCTCAGCTTTTTTCCCGAAATTTCTTGTCATACCATGGTATTCATATTCATTCCCATAATAATAACTTACTCTCTACGGATTCTTGCTAGGACAATATTCTTTTTATCAATAATTTATTTTATCTAAGGTGGCGAGCTGGCAGAAACGTCAGTACACCGGGCGAAATGCTTACCGATATTTCTTCTGTCTTTACGTTCTGAGTTCAAATTCCGCCGAAGTCGACTTTGCCTTTCATCCTTTCGAGGTCCGTAAATTAAGTACCAGTTGCGTATTGGGGTTGATCTAATCGACTGGCCCCCTCTCCAAAAATTTCGGGCCTTGTGCCTAGAGTAGAAAAGAATAATTTATTATATCATATTTCATCACTACTTATTACTTTTCCCCCCGTTTACTGAAGGCACATGGCTCAGTGGTTAGAGTGTCGGGCTCACAACCATGAGGCAGTGAGTTCCTTGACCGGGCTGTGTGTTGCGTTCTTGAGCAAGACACTTTATTTCACGTTGCTCCAGTTCACTCAGCTATACAAAAGGAGTAGCGACATCACTGGTGCCAAGCTGTATTGGCCTTTACCTTTCTCTTAAATGACATTATTGGCATGGAGAGGGGAGGCTGGGATACATGGGAGACTGCTGGTCTTCATAAACAACCTCACCTGGATTTGTGTCTCTGAGGGGAACTTTCTAGGTTCGATCACATGGTCGTTCATGATCGGAGGGGATCTTTACCCTATTTACCCTTGTCACTCTTTTAATTATTGTATCATACTTATCTTATTTATCCACCTTATTTATTTATCACGTATACTACTGAACTTCCTTATTGAGTGTAGGTTTCTGATGCACCTTACCTTTCATCATCAGCATATGTTTGAACTATTATTTACAAGAACGAACATGCACGCCTGTATGCCTGCACGACTTGACACGCACATCGTGCTTAAATGCACGTATACGGATAAGTGTGAGCATGAAGCACGCGAGTGTGATCCTGTAACCATCAATATGTATATGAAAATAGAATATGTATCTGAATATAAATATGGATTACATTGATATACATGCATGTATATACATGCTGGCGTTATATGTGTATGTGTTTTGCGAGCGTATACGAGTGAGTTAATCAGCATATTCGGCGCACATCTATGTATGAATGTTTGCGTGCATAAATATCCTATAAGCATATGTGCGTGTGTGTCTCTATGATAGATAAATCTATACAAATAGAAATATCTGTGTTTGCACTCGTGCATATCCATGCGTGTTTATATAAGAATATGCTTATATGTGTAAGTATTGTGCATATATATATATATATATATATATATATATATATTATATATATATATATATATAACGGGAAGCTTTATGAAAATAAACAAAAGACGAAGGCAGGTGGAAAACAAACGAACAATTGTATTAGTATGGCGCTCAGTATATATATATGTATATATGTATGTATGTATATATGTATGTATATATGTATGTATGTATATATGTATGTATGTATATATGTATGTATGTATATATGTATGTAGGTATGTATGTATGTATATATGTATGTAGGTATGTATGTATATATATATGTATGTATGTATATATGTATGTATGTATGTATGTATGTATGTATGTATGTATATATATATATATGTATGTATGTATTTATATATGTATATATAGAAGCAATATTGGGCTAATAAGAAATAATGTATGAATGAATAATTTATTTGTATGTTATAAAATGAAAATTTCTTTTAAAAGACATGACAGTACAAATAAATTGATTACGAGTTGTAAAGCTCAGACAATGAGATGAAGGTACCTACATATATGTTTCAGTCCTATCACCTAGTTAATCAGAATTTCGGAGCATTTTTGTTAAATGCTAAGGTAGGTATCATATTCTAACTATGAGGTGGTAAGACTTCTTCAGAGCTCATGGAACTAAGGTAGATTACTAGTAGAATACCTTGGATTATATAATCCCTAATGAGGATATAACTCGCCATGTTAGATCGCTAGCCACTACACATGCTTTATTTTCTCTCCTTGTTTCTTTCTGTCTTACTTTCTGTGGAAGAGCGTAGGCTCGAAACAATAAAGACTATTTCACTTACCGAGCGTTGAACTAATACAACAATTTGTTTTCTACACCACCTTTCTTCGTCTTTTGTTTTGTTTGTGAATTCTCCATACACGCGCGCGCACACAAACACACACACACACACATATATATGCATATATACATACATATGAGTACAGGACGTCACAAACCGTAAAAAACATGAAATACAAAAACAAATGATTTGAGTACTCAAACAACGAGAGAAACAAATGGAAAACAGAACAAGTAACATAAAGAACGACCCTTCAACCGTTGTCAGCTGTCCATCTACTTCTCATTTCGAGCATTGAACGACAATATGAGACTTCAAAGCAGTTGGGCTCGCAAAAACAAAAGTAAAATTTGGGTTTTGCAGAGGGTCAAAGTTAGTAACAAAAACAGAACATTGGAGACATACAAGGAAACCGAACGAAAACGAACATGGAGGGTCGATAGACCAGACAAGGCAGAGTAGCAAACGCTGGAGAAATTTTGTCTTTGACAAGAGAAAAGATAGGAGAGACAGATAGGATGCGCGCAGTCTCTAAGACAGCACTGAGGGAAAAGAAAGATGATCACGGGAGGAAAAGAAAGATGGACGATGGTCACGTGTGAGCAACGAGAGAGAGAAAGAGAGAGTAAAGAAGAAAGAGGGATAGAGAGACAGATAGAAAACGGTGAAGGGAGAGAAAAAGGAAGTAGAGAAAGGATGAGAAAGAAAACGATAGGGGGAGAGAGAACGGTAAAGAGTAGAGTCGCATCAAAAATATTAAGATAAACTTACTTGGAAATGGATGCGTGGCGTTCAATCAAATAATAATATAAATAATGTATATGCATATATACATATACATACATATATGTGTGTGTATGTACACATATGTATATATGCATATATATAAGTATATATATATATATCCTTAAAAATCCTTTAAAATGTTTTAGCCCGAAGGCCGCGGCCATGCTGGGACACCACCGCTTTTCTTTATATATATATATATATATTATTTATATATATATATATATTATTTATATTATTATATATATATTATTTATATTATTATTTGATTGAATGCCATGCATCCATTTCCAAGTAAGTATATCATAATATTTTTGATGCAATTCTTTACTGTTCTCTCTCCCTGTCGTTTTCTCTCTCATCCTTTCTCTAATTCCTTTTTACTCCCCGACACCGTTTTCTATCTGTTTGGCTCTCTTTCTGTCTTTCCTTCTCCCTCTTTCTCCTTTACACTCTCTTTCTCGTTATGAAAATCAGAAACAGCAACATTTTGAAGCCTGCATTATGCTACTTTCTCATCACAAAAATGAATCATTTTTGAATCGAATTGTAACATGTGATGAGAAATGGATCCAATACAACAACCGTAAACATTCAACATAATTGTTGGACGAAAACGAGCCACCAAAACACAGTACAAACAGCAAAATTCATCAAAAGAAACTGATGGTGTGTGTCTGTTGGTCTGGCGCGGGTGTGATCCATTATGATTTCATTAAACCTGGATCATCAATCACTGCTGAAGTATACTGCAGCCAACTGGACCAAATGATGCAGAAACTTACAAAAAAAAACAAAACAAAACCCAGCCTAGATTAGTCAGCAGATCCACTCCTATTTTATTGCAAGACAACGCCAGACCACGCATCGCAAAAATGACATTGGCGAAATTACAGGAGTTGGAGTTGGAAATTCTCCATCATCCACCATACTCACTTGATTTTACCCCCACTGACTACCACTTCTTCCAGAATTTGGATAAGTTCTTGATAGGAAAACTTTAATTCCGACGATGCTGTAAAACAGGTCTACCAAGATTTTATTGACTCTAGATTGCCAGGCTTTTACAGTTCCGGGCTGACAAGCTACCGCTGAAATGGCAAAAGGGTGTTGACAATAGGGGTGCATACTTTGATGGATGAAACTATTCCTTGTATTTATAAAACATTGGCAAGTTTTTTCTTTTCTACAAATTTCAACTTGACGACCTAATATACATATACATGTATTATATATAATATATATATATATAATATATATATATTATTATATATATATTATATATATATGTATATATGTATAATATGTGTATTTGTGCGCACACGTGCGTGCGTGAGTATGTGCATGTGTATGTGCTTGTGTGTAAGTGTGAGTGTGTGTGTATGAAAAACCATCCTATCTGAAACTCTATGTGAGAGCCCCGACTTTTTCGAAATGCCAGATGATTCTCCAGCGTTTTAGTCTTCCCTGTATGTAATACTAGTTGATTCATTAATGTAATTATGACGCCATATGATTATTTCTCTTTACATGGAGTTTTCTCATAAATCAAGCTTCACAGTAGATAAACGGACAGGGAAGAATGGAGGAAGGGAGGTGGGAGGAAGATAGGAGAGAAAGAGGGAAGGAGGTGTAGGAAGATAGGGGAGAAAGAGGGAGGGAGAGAAAGGCAGACGAAGAGGCTGCACAGAAATAGAGAGATAGAGGAAAAGATAAACCGACAGACTAGAATGATAGATCGATAGATAGATAGATAGATAGATAGATAGATAGATAGATAGATAGATAGATAGGAAGATAGATAGATATATAGATAGATGGATGGATGGGTACACAATTGTCTTCTTTCAGTTTCCGTTGACGAAATCCACTCACAAGGCTTTAGACAGCCTACCTGCACCTATATATATATATATATATATATATATATATATATATATATATATATATATATATGATAAAACGGTAAGATAACAAAAGAAAGAAAGAGACCTCAATATTATGTAAACAGAGGAAATTTATCTATACAATATGTTACATTACTCGGTAGTCAAGATAAAACTCTGAGTTTCAGATGCCGAAGTGGAAATCCACAACACCATCTCTTCGGTTATCTGGCTATTTGAAAAAACGTTATGAAAAAATACGTTAAAAATGAAGGGGAAATTACTCTGTTATAACTTGCTTTGCCTGCGTACTTAACATCGCTCGCATTTTTCGTCATAAAAATTATATAAAAATACATAAAAAATATATAAAAATATATAAAAATATATAAAAATCTTCTTGGGACATAACACAGAAAGCATGTTCTATCCGTTTTCTTTAGGGGACAAAAAACATAACAGAAATTTAGTCACATGTGGGCATGATCCGAAAAGCTCTGTCCTTTATTTAGACATGTGGTAGGGTCTAAGCTGCTTTTCCAGATAAGCCATCTCTCCATGTCGCATAAACCGCACCTTCCGCTGCCGTTAGTATAGGGCTTACATCTGGCCAAAATCTTCCATTGTATGTTATAATCGACACCTTTATCTTAAAGACCAAATATGATTGGATAATTGTGTCGCTTTTCTTTTGTTCCAGTGCCTAAAGCTCAAAGTGTGGTTATTGAACCTGGCCTTGAAATTACCCTCTGTCAGGCCCACGTATTTCTTCGTCGAAACGGTGTCTTAGTGGTTATAGAGTTTACGGTAGCTTCATATATGATGGTCTTGGACATGCAAGCTCCATTTAGCGGGCACAATTCTTTATTCCTGCATGAACAGCTGTTCTTCTTGTGTTTTTTGTATGTTATGATTGATTATGTTTTAAAAATTGGTAGTTGAACTAAAACTAATTTTTAAATTGTGTCTATTAAAGAGTTTCCTATAACATGGTTAACTGGAAAATGTCTATCTTCAGTAGGAAATATTTACCTATATTGAAGGCCACCTCGGGTGAGTAAGGGGGCGTAAACCAGATGACCTTCCTATTTCTATTATTCCTTTTCCTTATTGTTGGGCTGGTGATGGTGTATATTTTATTTTTTCGCTAAAACCACTATCTTTAAAGCTTTATTATAAACTGGGGCAACCGCTATTGAAGATGTCCTCATTAGATGAGAGGCTAGAATCCTAAATCCTCTTACTAATATTTGTGGTATTGTCCAAGAAGATTTTATATATTTTTATATATTTTTATTATATTTTTATGTATTTTTATATAATTTTTATGACGAAAAATGCGAGCGATGTATAAGTACGCAGGCAAAGCAGAGTTATAACAGAGTAATTTCCCTTCATTTTTAACGGTATTTTTTCATAACGTTTTCAAATAGCCAGATAACCGAAGAGATGGTGTTGTGGATTTCCACTTCGGCATCTGAAACTCAGAGTTTTATCTTGACTACCGAGTAATGTAACATATTGTAGAGATAAATTTCCTCTGTTTACAAATATTGAGGTCTCTTTCTTTCTTTTGTTATTTACCGTTTTATCAATAAATCACCTCCCGGACGACGTTATTCTCAACTAAGAGCTAATACGACCTTTTTGGGATTATCGCCTAACATCGGTTGAGGACTCTCACAACAAACAAATCTATCTAATAGGACGCATATCACATAGATTATTCTATGAAAAATATACCGATCCCATCAAAGGATTTTTACTCTAAGAAAACTTTCTGCAAAAAATTACTGATGTAATTAAGCGTATGAGATGGAAGGCTTTCTTTTTGACACAGAAGCGAACACCAAGGAAAACATTTGCTATCGGATAAAATCCAAAAAATTCCCTCCTAGGATAAAGGCTTGGAAGATTTCGAAGCGGACCTGCTGAAGATCATGAGCAAAATAAAGTTTCGTAAGTCTTTTAACAATTTCCAACATAAATGAAAAAAGATATTGATCATATAAAAAGCTCCAAGAAAAAAGCACTTTTTTCGGATAAAACCAAGAACTTATACCTGGTAGATACAGCAAATACACACAACTCTTACACAACAGCATCATTAATAATTATACTAAGGCTAGGGCACAGACATATAACGAAATTAATAAAGAAGCTAGCGTCATCGCCGCTAAACTTAAATTAGATAAAAAAATAGAAACCCTCCCCCAAAAAGAGGCCTTTATTACTATTAAAGACCACAAAGAAAACTTCCTTTCCAACCCTAAATGTAGGCTTATCAACCCAGCCAAGTCAGAACTAGGGATTATTAGCAAAGAAAAAATTTTAGATAAAATAAATACGAAAATTAAGACCGATACTAGGCTAGTGCAATGGTCCAATAGTATAGAAGTCGTAGTTTAGGTGGTTAAAGCTATAAGAATAAGAAAAAAGCGAGGTTTACACAATTCGATATTGTTGATTTTTATGCCTCTATCTCTAAAGAACTGCTAGATAAAGCCCTAATCTTCGCTAGTGACTTCATAGAAAATTAGTACCAATGATAAGGATATAATCTTCCATGCTAGAAAGACATTACTTTTCAGTGAGAATGCAAAGTGGGTAAAAAACACCGACACGGAGGGCGCTTTCGATGTGAGCATGGGTTCATATGATGGGGCAGGCATCTGTGATCTAATTGGACTCTTTCTCCTAGATACCTTCGGTAGGACATTCCCTAACGTACATTTCGCCATCTACAAAGATGATGCCCTCGCCTTAACAGCTAATACAAATGGACCAGCACAAGATCGTTTAGGAAGGAAGGATATTATCCAGTTAATGAAACACTTCGGACTTAGTATAACTATAGACACTAACCTGACGGTTGTCAATTTCTTAGACGTTTCCTTAGATCTTAATAATAATATTATAAGCCTTATAGGAAGCCCAATGATAGACTAAGTTATATTAATGTAGGTTCATGCCATCCCCCTATAGTATTCAAAAATTTAGTTAAAAATATTAGTAGAGGATTTCTAGCCTCTCATCTAATGAGGACATCTTCAATAGCGTTGCCCCAGTTTATAATAAGCTTAAAAGATAGTGGGTTTTAGCGAAAAAATAAAATATACACCTATCACCAGCCCAAAATAAGGAAAAGGAATAATAGAAATAGGAAGGTCATCTGGTTTACGCCCGAGGTGGCCTTCAATATAGGTAAATATTTCCTAGCACTGATAGATAGACATTTTCCAGTTAACCATGCTTATAGGAAACTCTTTAATAGACACAATTTAAAATTAGTTTTAGTTCAACTACCAATTTTAAAAACATAATCAATCATAACATACAAAAAACACAGAAGAAGAAAACAGCTGTTCATGCAGGAGGAATAAAGAATTGTGCCCGCTAAATGGAGCTTGCATGTCCAAGACCATCATATATGAAGCTACCGTAAACTCTATAACCACTAAGACACCGTTTCGACGAAGAAATACGTGGGCCTGACAGAGGGTAATTTCAAGGCCAGGTTCAATAACCACACACTTTGAGCTTTAGGCACTGGAACAAAAGAAAAGCGACACAATTATCCAATCATATTTGGTCTTTAAGAGATAAAGGTGTCGATTATAACATACAATGGAAGATTTTGGCCAGATGTAAGCCCTATACTAACGGCAGCGGAAGGTGCGGTTTATGCGACATGGAGAGATGGCTTATCTGGAAAAGCAGCTTAGACCCTACCACATGTCTAAATACAAGGACAGAGCTTTTCGGATCATGCCCACATGTGACTAAATTTCTGTTATGTTTTGGTCCCCTAAAGAAAACGGATAGAACATGCTTTCTGTGTTATGTCCCAAGAAGATTTTATATATTTTTATATATTTTTATGTATTTTTATATAATTTTTATGACGAAAAATGCGAGCGAGATGTATAAGTACGCAGGCAAAGCAGAGTTATAACAGAGTAATTTCCCTTCATTTAACGGTTATTTTTCATAACGTTTTCAAATAGCCAGATAACCGAAGAGTGGTGTGGATTTCCACTTCGGCATCTGAAACTCAGAGTTTTATCTTGACTACCGAGTAATGTAACATATTGTATAGATATATATATATATATATATATATATATTATATAGATAGATAGATAGATAGATAGATAGATAGATAGATAGATAGATAGATAGATGATGAAAGATAGAGAGTGTGTGTGGAGAAGAGTTAGTTTTCTTCAAGCCAATTTCATTTACAAATCCTGGGCGACCTTAGGCGTTGGCAAAAGTCACTTGCCTGATGATATCAAAAAGGAATCCCTTTATTGTAAAACAAGTGTCTAAATAGATGTTTATCTTTTCTTTTTTGTTTTTGTTTTGGCTTAATTTCTATGTCAGTTACGATAGATTTATGATCAGGAATTCCTAAATATTGAATAAATCCTCAAGGCATACATCGTACGGATTTTATTGAACCCCGGACGATTGAAAAACATTTTCGTTAACATCAATGCTGCATTCCATCAACTTCTTCGAGAAGTAATAAAAAATAATTGCCAGCAATAAACAAGTGCCGTATCCAGGGTATGAACTATCTCTGCATCCAGTTATGGCTGCAGGAAGTGGTGTGTGATAAGCAGCGAGCCCTGAGAATCAATCGGATTCGGAAAACGAATAGCTGTTAATTCCGGCATTAATCCCTCGCTTAAATATTGATTTTAAATAAATGCTTTGTGTTCCATACGGTTATTTTAGAAGTTTATATATCTTCTTGATAACCATATCTAATAGGATTCATTATTAATCTCTCTTTTCAAGGTTATAGTTTACACAGAAGCGACAAAAGATATATACCCCCGACATACATATAAATTTAACTTTTTTTCCGAAAATTGAAAGAATGATAAAGCGTTAATCGATTTTCGATCCTTGGTGGATTCTCATCAGAGGCGTCTTCAAAATTTGACCAATCCCGGGGTACCATATATTGTTATATATATATATATATATATATATGTATGTACGCCTGTCTGTCTATCTGTCTGTCTGTCTATCTATCTATCTATCTATCTATCTATCTATCTATCTATCGATCTATATCTATCTATCTATCTATCTCTATCTACCTACCTATCTATTTCTCTCTCTCTCTCTCTCTCACTCTCTCTTCTCTCTCTCTCTCTCTCTCTCTCTCTCTCTCTATATATATATATATATATATATATATATATATATATCAGTTGAATAAAGTTAAAACATGGTCTGGTTTTCATGATTTTTGCCATATTTTAACATTAAAAAAATATTTTGTAATGTTTTCTTTCGAGGTCGCATGTTTTTGTTCGGCATGCTGGCATAGCACTGACGAGCTTGTCTCCTTAAATTCTCGCCAGTATTTATTTAATTTCTCTCCTACACTACGGACTGTCTCTTCAACATATATCATGATCAGGTTTCTGCACTGTCCCTCTGTTCATCTTATGCTATAGACTGCATTTATAATTTTTCAATTTACCTGTGAGCTTACCCTACGAAATATACAGTTCCAATCAGTACAGAGGTTCTTTCAAAAGCGTATATCCTAATGATCAGGGATTTTTATAGAAGTTCCTGGCCTTTTTACTACCTCAATTCTTAGATTCAGTTTACGTAAGGCTTTTCTAAAACGATACACTAGTTCGCTTCCAGGGGTAGTGTCGATGAACATGACGTTCTGGTATTTTTGGCTGTCATACCATGAGAATAGCCTTCTCTATGTCTCTCGAAGTCCTTTCTTTACTCTTCCACGATTAAATCTGTATAGCGAGCAGATCTTATGTCGTGTGTCGTATATGCATACGTCATTAGATAGAGAAAACAATGAAGGGAGAGAGAGAGAGAGAGAGGGAGAGAGAGAGGAGGCGAGAGAGATGAAATAGAAGGAATGGAAATTTACATTTTTCTGATGTAATGAATTACTCCTTTAAAAGCAATCTACCTACCTACATACTATACTGCCTGTCTGTCAGTCTGTCCGTTTTTATTTTTGCCTCATTGACTGTCAGTCATTGTTTTTACCTGGAGCTCTTGCCCAATACACAAGATATGCGTTTTTCTCTATGTACACATAGAGAGAGAGACAGATAGACAGATAGATAGACAGATAATAATGTTCTATTTGTAAGCATGTCTGTGTATATGTGCACATGCATGTGTCATCATATAGAGACATCCAGTATTGTAATAAGCTTCTATTTCTTACATTTTCCTCTCTCTCTCTCTCTCTCTCTCTTCTCTTTCTCTCTCTCTCTCTATCTATCTATATATCTATCAATATTTTTACCTCGATGTCCCACCCAATACAGAAGTAACATAGACAACTCACAGGCGCTCTCAATTTTCTTCCATGCAATCATTTAAAAAAAGGGAGAGAGAGAAAAATAAAAAAAAGATAGTTCAATGATAATTTTCTTATATTCATTTTGTTTTTTCGTATTCCTTAACTGTTTTTTTTTTTTTCATATTCTTCAACTGCTTCGCAAACTAACTTCAGTCTTTAGAAACAATACGTCAGAAGATGGCGATGTGGTCTTTGGAAGCAGATGATGTTGCAATCTTGCATGTATTTTGATTTATTAAACATTTCTTTTATTTCAGTATTGTTTTTGCTTATATATGTAGAGATATTTCAATGAAGCGAAATATTACTTACTTCAGACATAAAACAACGAGTAATACATTAGTGAAAGATAGATGGGAAAGCCTGACATTGCGTAGGAAAGAACGGACAGTAAAAACGAAAGGAAAAGTGATAGTAAAAGAGAGAGAGAGAGAGAGAATTCAGGGAGAGAAAGAGAGAGAGAGTGTGTGTGTGTATGTGTGCGTGCGTATGGGTGTGTGCCAGGAGAGAGAGAGAGAGAAAGGGAAAGAGAGGGTTTCTATTGATGTAATTTAGCCTTACCTCACATCTGATTACAAGAGGTCCCAGTTGTAACCAGAATATCTTTTATATATCGATTCACCCGTTATTTTTTCTAGGGATTTTTGCTGGCGACCTTCAAAAATGCTGGTGGGAGAAACCGCCACTATTAATCGAATAAACATAGTTTAAGCTTTTTTTAATTTTACTTTATTTTGTTTTCTTAATGAAGACGAAATAACTGCTAAAAGTTTCGGAAATATTTTCTGGGGACGAAGCAAAGCTGATACGTTATTTGTTAGTCTGACCTATGAAAATGACCCTCCTCAGACACAACATGCTAGAAAATGTGATTTGGATTGTTATTTCTAGCAAGTCGAGCTAACACAGAAGAGGCATCCTCGTGGGCTTGATAGGGTTTCAGCGTTTCTCTTTGTATGTCTGTCTGTAAGAAAAAGAATTGATGTGTTAACAGAGATCCAGTATGCATAAGGGTGAGCGCAATTTTTGTTTGTATGTATGCATGCAGTGTATATATGTATATATGTGTGCGCGCGCGCGCGTTTCTGTATATGGGTGTGCCTGTGTGTGTATATATACATGTGTAACAGCATCTGTATATGCATGCGTGAGTATGAAGATGAAAGAGAAAAAGAGTATAGAAAGATTGAAAGTGAAAGAGCTAGGGGCATACTCTCTCTTCCCCCTCTCTCTCTTTCTAAATAAATAAATAAATAAATAACTTTATATATATATATATATGTATATATGCATGTATGTATGTATATTCTGTAAATAATTAGAAGATTAAGCTTTTAATAATTTTTTTACACAATTTTCACTCGTCACAGTTTCTTCATTAATGCAGAATATACATACGTACATACACACACACACACACATATACATATATATATATATGTCATATACTATATAATATTAATATATATATATCTACCGTTGTGTCTGGGGAGAGTAATTTTTTTTGTGTGCCTTATAATTTAATACACTCACCGGTAAAATTTCCACATTTCATTTTTTCTAAAATTTTCGTTGCGTCTTGCAACCTTTTCAATAGTTTAGACTCAAAACTATTGAAAAGGTTGCAAGGCGCAACAAAAATTTTAGAAAAATAAAAAAGAAATGTGGAAATTTTACCGGTGGGTGTATTAAATTATAAGGTACCCAAAGAAAATGACTCTCCTCAGACACAACAGAATATGCTCCAACACACGAACTCACATAAAGAATTTTGCAAACGAAATTCAAAAACTAAATACACGCAAACACACACACATATATATATATATATATATCAGTTTGATTCGGTACCATGCGACTTAAAGTTTCGCTTGTCTCTAACAGAAGCCTGTGTCTTTTACGGGCCTCTTTTGGAGGCTTGCGAAACTCTTAAGTCGTATGGACCTGAAACAAACTATTTTCAATAATAATATATGTAACTTCTACTAAATGTGCTGAGTGCCTTTATCTTTTATTTGTTCACTCCATATATGTATACAAAAGAAAGTTTTCTCTGTCCGTTTTGCTTTTTCATTTTCTCTCCTTTTTCCCTCTTAATCCTTTCAGTCGAGGAGCGTAGGCTCGAAACGTAAAAGACTTTTCAACTCTTCCCCAGCGTTAAACTAATACACCTTCTTGTTGTTCCTACACATGTCTTCATCTTTTGTTTTCTGTAAGCCTGAACTATATACATGAATACATACATACATACATACATACATACATACATATATACATACATACATACATACATACATATATACATAACTTACAAACGCAGATGAATGAGAGAAAGCTTGAGAGAAAATAAATGTGGTGTTGACTACGTGTATGTGCGTAGGGAGGGTTTGTAAGTAAAACAGATTATTTGTCATCTGTTGATAAGAGCGGAAGTAATATAATCATACGAAATAAACTAAATTATTCCTCTCGTGAATGGCAAGAAAATATAAGAGGTATAATCGAAGTGGAACTTGAATTAGATATTCTCTGTCACGAACATGTGTTTGTGTGTGAGACAGAGTAAGAGAGTGTATATATGCGTTTGCATATATATGATTGCATGTAAGCATGCATATGTAAGAACAGAGACAGCAGACAGATAAGAAATAGGTAGATGGATAGGTCATTAAAAAATATTTAGTTAAATTGGAAAGCTAATGTTTTTCTAAATAAGACATTTCCTACTTTCAAAGCTGTATCTTAATAAGTAAACTAAATATCTTTAGTCATCCATTTAAGAAAAATCTTTGTGTAAATGTATAGATATATATATATATATATATACACACACACAGAGTCACAGACACATACATGTATACGTGCATACGGACGTAATATATTGCTGTTATATTCATATATATGTACCTGGGTGCAAGTGCATACGCGTGGTCATTATATACAAACTATACATACACATACATACATATATAATATAATATATATATATATATAATATATATATATATATATATATAGTATATATATAATATATAGAATATTGGAAAATGGAAGCAAACGCTCAAAATGTTTTTTAAATCATTTATATCACCGTATAGGCGCAGGAATATGTGGTAGGTAGCTTGTCCAACCACATGGTTCCAGGTTCAGCCCCACTGTGTGGCACCTTGGGCAAGTGTCTTCTACTATAGCCTCGGGCCGCCTAAAGCCTTGTGAGTACATTTGGTAGGCGGAATCTGAGAGAAGCCCGTCGTATTATATATAATATATATATATATATATATATATATATATATATATATATATATATAAATCAAAATAAAAACATGATGCCAAGGATTCAGCGGTACATATGTTTCGGGCCTTTATTAGACAGATTTATAACAATGTATAATGTATGTCTGTGGCCTTCTTCAGCCGCGCACAACAGCTTCCACAAGGACATGTGTTACATCAAAAATTCTTGGTTGGGATGCAAATCCTCTCATTCGCGTACGACATAATGCGGCAACAGCATAGAATTGAAGCGTCCATCTCTTTCTTCTCTCAATGTAGAATGAGGAAATTTTTTGGATGTTGAAGTAATGTAAATAAATTAATAAATAATACATATATAGATGTGAAGGAAACTGGTAATAAGAGTAAATAGGGGTAAAGATGGAGGGGCGAGAATTCAGGACGAAGGATAAAAAATATATAAAAAGTGTAAGTATAGAAAAATATAAAAATGTAGAGTATAAAGATATAAAGAGATATAAGGAGATATAAAGGGGATATAAAGAATATAAAAGAATATAAATGAATATAAAGGCATAAGGTTATAAATTAAAAATAGAAATAGAAATAAAAATAAAAAAATAAAAAAATAAAAAAATAAAAGTAGGAATAAAAATGATAATAAATGTAAATGTAAAAAAAATATAAAGATAAGGGATGTATAGAGGTTACGGACCAAACATGGTGGTCAGGAAATTGACAAAGTTTAGTTGTAGAAGCTTTGGGTTTCAATAAATCAACAGGGGCGTCTGGGGACCTAATGTATTGTAAATCAGAGCTGTTGAGCGGTTAATCTAGTTCTTTGAATTAAGTGGTCATCTTGTACATACATACCAGCATGGATACATACGCCCATATACACGCGCACATATACGCGCGCATATATTACATTATGCATTGTTATAAATCTGTCTAATAAAGGCCCGAAACATATGTACCGCTGAATCCTTGGCATCATGTTTTTATTTTGATCAATTTACTCCACCACCTACACCACCAAACGGTATATACAGGTGCTTATAATTATCAAGTACTCACCCCGAATTTCTATATATATATATATATACTATATAAATATATGCACATATACATACATATATGTGCATAGCTATATATATATATATGTGTGTGTGTGTGTGTGTGTGTTTGTACATGCATATATGGGTACAGGACATCAGAAAAGCGTTGAACATAATGAGAAACGAAAACATAAAAACAAAAGCATAGAAACGAACTTTTCTCGAACAACGAAAAAACAAGAGGAACGAGACATACAACATAAAGAATGATCCCCTTCCTCAGTTGCCCTTGTTTCATCTACTCCGCGTCGAATGCAAGGACAAGACGTGACTTAGTTGAAACAGTCCTTCCCACAAAGCAAATTAAATAAAATTTGGGATTTTTTGCGCAGGGTCAAAGTGGTAACAAGAACAGGACAGTGAGAACAAAACAGTAAAAACAAACGTTGTGGGCTGTTAAGCCAAGACGATAGAGAAATTCTGAACGCTAGGAGAACGAGCTTATGAAGTATAAGCACGTTGTTCTCTTTACGAAGTTAGTAGTCGAAAGATAGATTCTCTTTCGTTACGTGTCAACGACGAGAGAGTCGAGGAGGAGGAGTGAGAGAGAGGGAACGGTGAAAAGTAGAGGAGAAGAATAGGGAAGGGTGGGAGAGAAAACCAGAAAGGATGAAGAACAAGAGAGGGAGAGATATAGACAGAGAAGTGAAAGTAAAGATAGAAGAGTGTGCATCGTAATTATTAAGATAAAAGTTACTTGGAAAACGATGTGTGGCGTTCGATCATATAATAATATAAATGATATATATAAATATATGCATATATATATATACATATATGTACATACCTATTTATATATATATGTACATATACATGCATATATGGCCAAGTGAGTTTTATATATATATATATGTATGTGTGTGTGTGTGTGGAGGCGCAACGGCCTAGTGGTTAGGGCAGCGGACTCGCGGTCGTAGGATCGCGGTTTCGATTCCCAGACCGGGCGTTGTGAGTGTTTATTGAGCGAAAACACCTAAAGCTCCACGAAGCTCCGGCAGGGGGTGGTGGCGATCCCTGCTGTACTCTTTCGCCTCTTTCTCTCATTCTTTCTTCTGTTGGCCTGCTCGCTTAGCCAGCGGGGTGGCGTCATTTGAAGGCTAAAACAATGCGAAGCACATTGTGACCAGCGATGTGTAACAACATCTGATAGCCTGGTCGGTCACGGTGATCACGGTGATATATATATATGATCACGGTGATATATGTATATATATGTATATATATATTTATATATATATGTGTGTCTGCGTTTGTCACCCCAACAGCGCTTGACAACCGATGTTGGTGTGTTTACGTCCCCGTAACTTAGCAGTTCGGCATAAGAGACCGATAGAATAAGTACTAGGCTCACAAAGAGTTGTCCTGGGGTCGATTTTATCGAATAAAGGCTGTGCTCCAGCATGGCCGCAGGCAAATGACTGAAACAAATAAAAGAATAAAAGAATATCACCGACATTTGTTTCGATAGAGACATTAAGATAAATCCGAGAGGAGGAATAATGTGACACAATGCATCAGTCTTATAGAGGGAGGATATAAACAACAGTGTGCATCAATTAGATATTTTAGCAGATATAAGAAACTGCAACATATATATATATATATATATATATATATATATATATATACACATGCATATGCATATATTTTTTTATACATATGTATAAATATAACTACACACATCCATACATGCATATACATGCACACACATACATATATGGAAAGCAATATTGCATATTGAACGCTGGTAATTTTTTTTTAAATACCGTTCAGTAATTTGACGTCATGGGTTGAGAGAAGAAGAGAAGGAAGAGAGAAAGATGGAAATAAAATTAAAGAAGAATTGGAGGTATAAGCTAATAGAGAATGAATGATAGATGGAAAGTAAAGATGAATGAAAGAACGGGAGGTATTGAAAGTAAGAATTAAGATTAAGTTGCAGATATTACTCGGTAAGAAGTAGATTTATTTGAAATGGCTGAAAGACTGGGTTTTTTTTTCAATGTAAACACCTGTAAACTCCTTCTTTATAGGTATTGACCAGTTTATGTTTGGAAAAGGGGACAAATAGATATTCGTTCGTAAAAGGAGGGCAGAATGATTTCCTTTTATCATAGGGAAATGATCTCGATAAAATTTACCAATTTAAAGAAGATTACTCATTACAATCCAGTTTACCAAGACCTGTAGAAATACGTTTATGAATGCATTTAAATGTAGAAAGGCGATTCGCGATACATTGTTTCAATTCCGAAGAAGCAAGTCCAACATAAAAGAATTCTTTAGATTCTTCGGCAATTTTACATTGGTAAACAGCGTTTGTAATTCTTCAATTTCCGTTGGGAAAACAAGTTTTATTCGGGCTACAATACAAGGACTAATAATATTGTTACTATATATATATATATATATATATATATATATATATATATATATATATATATATATATATATATACACACAAAACTTAGAGGACTGACGCTCTAAAAGAGAACAGCCTATATGCTAAACTAGGCGTCAAATCGTCATTACCACGAAGAATATGCTAATCCGCTAGTTTTAATTGATTAATATCAATTTCTACCCATATTTAATTTTATATATATATATGCAAAGATAAATAAACACACATATACACGCGCGCACAGGTACACACACCACACACATATATACACAAACATAGATACAACATTCATAGTGCATACATATATCCATACAGACATGGATACGCACACGCATACCTATAGACATATATAAGCATACATAGATAAACAACTATGCACAGACATATAATTAAAAGAATTCTCTCTTCAGACTTCCTGTTTGTTTTTCAGTAAATGTGCGCAAAAGAACTGATGCCATTTCCGACTAAACAATGAGTTTCATGTGTGTGTGTACGTGCGCGCGTGTGTGTGTATGCGTGCGTGTATGTTTGTGTGCGTGTGTGTGTGTGTGTGTGTGTATGTGGATGCGTGTCTACAAGTGAACGCGTTGCATATATACATTCTAAATTCTGACTGTCTCTGCTTTGATACGTACGTACGTACGTACGTATGTATGTATGTATGTATGTATGTATGTATGTATGTATGTATGTATGTATGTATCTATCTATCTATCTATCTATCTATGTGCGAGTAGGTATGTATGTATATATGTATGCATGTATGTATGTATGCATGTACGTTCGTATGTATGTATGTATGCATGTATGTATGTATGTATGTATGTATGTATGCATGCACGTATGTATGTATGCATGTATGTATGTAAGTATGTACGTACGTATGTCTATATGTATGTAAATATGTATGCACGTACGTATGTATATATGCATGTATGTATGTATGCATGTACGTATGTATGTATGTATGTATGTATCTATGTATGCATGTACGTATGTATGTATGCATGTATGCATGTATGTTTGTATGCATGTATGTATGTATGCATGTATGCAAGCATGTATGTATGCATGTACGTATGTATAAATATGTGCGTGTGTATTTATATATATATATATGAATGTGAATGTAGACGCACGCACGAGGAGTACGCATATAGAAGCACGCACGAGGAGTACGCATATAGAAGCACGCACCTATATCTCGGTCCACCATAAGGATTAACAAAGAAATCAAGACAAGCTGATATAATTGAGCGCTGAATATGCAAACATAGATACACATTCGCACTTGCATATTACAGAAAAATACACCCACACGGTACTGTGAAAAAAAAGGTGAAATAATACTACTAAATCACACCAGCTTCTGTGTCTGTCGAACCACGTAGGTTTTCTTTTCATACCTCTTATATATAGCAATATATATCTTATTTATATGTTTCTGTCTCTCTGACTTCAGTTGTTTGCCTCTGCATTTTCCTTTTCTAATCCTCTTTCTCCATTTCTCTACTTCCCACTCAATGTTCCCTTCTGGCCATATTCACTCGATAAACTCAAAGGAAAAACCTGCTCTCTTCGCAAACGCATTGACATATACCAAGCCACTTGCGCATACATACACAGAAACACGGAGTGACTGACAGACAGAAAGGAAGCGGCAAAGAAACTCACAGGTGTACACACACTCATGTAATCTGCATCCATACAGCACAAAGCACTTCCGTGACTTTCGTGACGCTTTATTTAAGATAGCGTGTTAGAGCTTGTATTCAAACTTGTATATATAAATATAAATTTACACGCGCGTGCGCGCATACACACGCATTTATATACATATATGTGTATATATATATATATATATAGAGAGAGAGAGAGAGAGAGAGAGAGAGAGTCTGGGTGGGTGAGGTATGTGTGTGTGTTGATTTTGGTGGTTGTAGGTCCAAACGTGCTTATGTTTGTGAAAGAGAGAAACAAAGAAACATATGTCGATCTAAACGTCATGAAAACAACGCTAACAAGAAACTAAAGAAATATTAGACAAACTAAAAAAAATGTTAGTAACATTAGTCACGATGTCTGTCGTGTTTAACATTAACTATGCATGCGTATGTACATGACTATGTACATATATTTGTTTGTGTACCTGTGTGTGTGTGTGTGTGTGTGTGTGTGCTCGTGTTTGTATGTTTGTCTGTGTGTGTCAGTGTCGGTGTATTTTCGGATAAATATATATGTATGTATGTATGTATGTATGTATGTATGTATGTATGTATGTATGCATACATACATATACTATGTATCTATGTATATAGTATATATATATATATATATATATATATATATGTACTCAAGCAAACATATATGTGCATACGCATACTATACATTTGCCATATATATAAGCATGCTCATATGTGTATATATTATATATATTTCTACATACCTATATCCAAAGTATAAAAGTAAGGTAGATAAAAGTAAGGTAAAGGCAACACCGTTATATCGGGGATATCAATGAACTGCACATACGGGAATATCTCATGCCCCTTTAACCAAACTCAGTTAATTCACCTGAAGCAATGAATAATATTTTATGCGCTTGAATAATAAGCAATGAATAATATTTTATGCGTGTGTGTGTGTGTGTGTGTGTGTGTGTGTGTGTGTGTGTGTGTATGTATGTATGTACGTATGTATGTACGTATAGAGATATCTATATACGCATCTAGAGGTGAACAGCGGTTTATTTATAGAGCAAACTCGTCTACATTTGAAGTACTTTATGCTGATTAAGTTGAAATTTAAAATTTCTACTTCTGCGAATGTTAATCCCCTAACTATCTATTCCGCGCTTGCGCCAGCATCATCTTATCAAGCGCGGGCTCGCGCTCGCGCACACACGCACACATATATATACATATACATATGCACACAAACGTATGTACATGGTTCAGGGTCCTGTCCAAATTGCGTGGCACCTTGGGCAAATGTCTTCTACCAACAAACAAGATGAGGACAAATATCCGTCAATTTTAAATAATGTACATTATTCCTCATCTCTTAGAAAGAATAAGTCCCCGGGTTGATTTTTTTCGATTAACGGGCGGTGCTCCAGCATGACCGCAGTCAAATGACTGAAACAAGTAAAAGAGTATGTCGTCTAATCACATCTCATTTCAACAGATATATTTACCAAAATTACATAAAAACATTTTGAATCGCCATTGGCTTCAACCACGGCCTCCAGACGACTTCGGAATCTCCTGCAACTCTTCTTGTTTAAGTTGGTGAATCCTGCCATAACCCTTGCCTTCAGTTCGTCTTTGGTGTTACAAGGAGTTTAGTTGGTCTCTCGCTCAACTGCGTCCCACACATAATAATCAAGGGGGTTGCAGTCTGGGGAGTTAGGTAGCCCGATGTTAGGAGTGATGTAGCCGCAGAAATTGTGTGACAGCATTAACTGGGTCCTCGTGCTTCTGTGGCAAGGTGGAGAGTCCAGTTACTAGACATATGGTCTTTCAGCAACCACCCTCTTGACCAAGGGAAGTACTACTTCCTCCAGGCACTTGTTTTAGGTCTCCGTGTTGAGTCTGAGGCTGTATGAGAAGGAACTGATACCTACGTGAATGGAGGTATCAGTTTCTAGCAGAGTGAATTGCGTCATGGTGCTGTTTTTCTCACAGATGGTACCCAACTGACCCTACCATACTATGTTGCCGACAAAATCAAACACAAATGCGCATACGCGAAATTAAAAATATAAAATAGAGATAATTTACCCATCGCACCCTCTGTGTGTGTAACACGTTTATGTATTTGCCATGCAAGATTCCTGACGTGAAATCTTGTATTGAAACAGATACTGTTATCTTTTGGGACGGTCATTAAACACACGCACTGTATATTCGTTCTTCATTTCAAATTTATTAGTGTTCTTATCTTATGTCATTTTTCTGGAAATCTGTCGTCACACATACTGTTACTTTTTCAACGACTTTTCATCACACGTGTCTCCTGTTCTGTTATAGTCCATTCTCTAAATGACCTAAACATAAAATCTGAAGAAAAACAAATCTGAGATGAAGAACAAATACATGGTGCGTGTGTTTCTTTGCCCCCCCCCCAACCCACAAAAAAATAATAAAGAAATAGACCATCCCGAAATATAATATGTATTTCTTTACTGCCCACAAGGGGCTAAACATAGAGGGGACAAACAAGGACAGACAAAGGGATTAAGTCGATTACATCGACCCCAGTGCGTAACTGGTACTTTATTTATCGACCCCGAAAGGATGAAAGGCAAAGTCGACCTCGGCGGAATTTGAACTCAGAACGTAACGGCAGACGAAATACGGCTACGCATTTCGCCCGGCGTGCTAACGTTTCTGCTAGCTCACCGCCTTCATTATAATGTGTGTGTGTGTGTGTGTGTGTGTGCGTGCGCGTGTGCGTGCGCGCGCGTGCGTGCCTGCATGTACGCGTGTGGGTGGGTGTGTAGGTGTATGGTATAAAACACATTGTATTCTTTACAGCTAGTTGAAAGGAAATCACTCCGGCTGCGACTGCGTGTGCGGCAGATGTGTATTTCGCTGTGAATGTGTATTGTCAATGTCACATATTCTTGTCACTTTCGAAACGAGTTCGAATCAGCTGATCTGAAATATATTGGTTATAATGTCTAAACAATACACTTGTTTGCAATGATGTCGCTTATGCAGAGTACAATTTGAATTATGCAACAGGAGCAGTAAAATCTTATTCTACATAACTTACTAACGTATATTTATTGTATATGTGTTGGTGTGTGCGCTTATGAATGTAAGTATATATATAAACTAGTACTGAAAGTATCAAAATTATCTTTTATTTTTGACTTGTTTCAGTCATTAGACTGCGGACATGCAGGTGCGCCGCCTTGAGGAATGGTAGTCGAACGAATCTACCCCAATACTTGTTCCATTTTAATGCCTGGTACATATTCTTTTGGTCTCCTTTGTTGAACCGTTAAGGTACGGGGAAGTAAACAAACCAACGTCGGTTATCAAGCGGCAGTGGGGCACAAACACAGCCACAAAGACATACACACAGACACACACACGCACACACACAGACACATAGATAGATTCACACACACTCATACACACACACATACACACATGATATATATGAGGGAGGCCTCTTTTATTTTTATTTTTACCAAATTCACGCACAAGGCTTTGGTCGGTCCGAAGCTATAGTAGAAAGCACATACACAAGGTGTCATACGGTGAGACTGGACCCGGAACCTATTTCTTTATTACCCACAAGGGGCTAAACACAGAGGGGACAAACAAGGACAGACATAGGTATTAAGTCGATTACATCGACCCCCAGTGCGTAACAGGTACTCAATTTATCGACCCCGAAAGGATGAAAGGCAAAGTCGACCTCGGCGGAATTTGAACTCGGAACGTAGCGGCAGACGAAATACGGCTACGCATTTCGCCCGGCGTGCTAACGTTTCTGCCAGCTCGCCGCCTGGAACCATGTTGTTGGGAAGCTCCTTACCACACAGCCACGTCTGCGTCTATCTTCACATTTTTTTTATGGTTCTTAATAGTACAATGGTATTTTTGTAACCCGGTCACTGACACAATTCCACTGTATCTGTTGCAAATCAGTTACTGACGAGTTTTTTTCTATGCTCCGGAGGTACTTCCATTCCGCTCTTTATTTATTCTGATCTTATTGATTTCTTTCCCCTACTTTTATTATTTTTAATGTTTGTTTCTTTTCATACTTTCACCAAAATTACACCATGCTAGTTTAATATATAAAGTAATTCTTTTTTTTGTTACTTGTTTTTGTTACTTGTTCTCTTTCTCTTAGTGAATTTACTTTATATTGTTGAACTTTGAAGCTTCGAGTCTACACCATTGTTGCTTTATAAATCCGAACTTCTGTGGTTTTTTTGTCATTTTCAGATGCAATAACGCTTTCTATGCGTCCTCTTCCTAATATTAATCTAATATATTTTCTTTTTTTTATATCATTAGTATTGATATAATAATATTAATAATATGCCTTTATTAATAATATATTTTTCTTCTCCTAGGCGCAATTATTGACCATTTGGAGACTTCGATCGTTATGTATTATACATTTTTTTCAAAGTATATTTGAAATATCTGTCCCTAATGTTAGTTTATTTACTGATACAATATCATACATGCATACATACTCCAATACCAACGTTACACACACACACACACACACACACATATATATATATATATATACTCTTTTACTCTTTTACTCTTTTACATGTTTCAGTCATTTGACTGCGGCCATGCTGGAGCACCGCCTTTAGTCGAGCAACTCGACCCCGGGACTTATTCTTTGTAAGCCGAACCGCTAAGTAACGGGGACATAAACACACCAGCATCGGGGGACAAACACAGACACACAAACATACACACACACATATATATATATACATATATACGACGGGCTTCTTTTCAGTTTCCGTCTACCAAATCCACTCACAAGGCTTTGGTCGGCCCGAGGCTATAGTAGAAGACACTTGCCCAAGGTGCCACGCACTGGGACTGAACCCGGAACCATGTGGCTGGTAAACAAGCTACTTACCACACAGCCACTCCTGCGCCTATTATATATATATATATATATATATTCATATATGCTTGTATGTGAAAATGAACACATACACACACACACAAGTTTAGATTGAGACCATACCCCAGCATGGTCTTAGGCCATACTTATTTTTCAATTCTTGTAATTATTCAATCGGTCTCTCAATGTTACGGGGATGTAAACAAAGCAACATTGGTTATCAAGTGACGCAGGTGGCAAGCACAAAATGCAAGGACATAAATGCACGCATGCATACATACATACATACATACATACATACATACATACATACATATATGATGATTGCCACTTCTTTACAGAAGAAGGCTATCTCTTCAATTAATAAATAGATCTTATATGACTAGTCCTACACTTGACAAACAAATTCTACTGCAGATCTTACAAATATTTTAAATCAGAAAAGTGTATGGGACTGTAGTCAAGTCCTGTCCTGGAAGTGCTCGTTTCATGACAGATTGTTCAATTCTTTAAGCTTCAAATGGTTTACATCTATTGTAGATTATCGATCTTGCGTCATCTGCTCCCAGTCTTCAGCTTTCACATTAGGAGCCGTAGTGTTGCTTTGACAACATCCCTAAAATGTTTCTTAGGGTTATGCCTCGGACGTTTGCCACGCTGCAACTCCCAGTAAAACAACTTCTTTGGCAACCTGTCATCTTGCATCCTAACAAGATGCCCAACATACCACGTCAAAAGTGGGGAGTTTTTGAACCTGTTCCGATACGAAAAAATACGTCTACCTGATAATAGATTAAATATATCTGTACATAGGCGCAGGCATGGCTAT
>NC_043005.1:50686098-50688598 GCF_006345805.1 Octopus sinensis | reverse complement strand
ATTGGGTCCGTATGTAAAGGGATTTCTTCTGAAAGCAACCTAGTGCGTAAGTCCATAATATACAAAAACGAGATTGTTGGAACTTTGAATACATTTGATAATTTGTATGCAGAACTTATTTAGAGCTGAATAATGTATATTCTTAAGACATTAATGAAACTTATAAGAAGTTTAAAACAAACAGGAAAACTTTTTTTTGTTCTTTATGCGTTGATTGTTTTGGGTGGGGGCGAGGTGGACAGTATTTGCCAAACGGTCAATAATCTCATCTCTCTCTATATAAACGGCAGTTTGTCTGTGCGTGTTTCTGTGTGTCTGTTTTCTCGTACCTCACCCTGACCACGGCTTTCAACCGATTCTGATGAAACTTGACACACCATAGCCCAATGTCATAATTCAAACTAACGCAGCGAAAATTTGAAAGTTCCCCCAGTTCTGAAAAAAATCGATAAATTCGACATGGGGTCGAGAATAAAAAAACAAACCCAGACTGTCTAGGGGACGCAACTCAACCTTTTTTTACTCTCAAAAAAATTTACCATAATTTTTTTCCATTTTTTTGCTATTTTTTTGGCTATAACTCTCTAAAAATGCTTTATAGTTATTTCCCTTACAAACCTGAGCAACGCCGGGCGATACTGCTAGTCATTTATAAAACAATATCAACAGCAACTCAATAGCAAACAGATTTGAATACAGAACACGTCCTCATGCTTAAATATTGAAGCTTACAAGACGAAAAACAATCCAAATACGTCATTTTCCAAATGAATTGACGAAAAATTTATATAAAAAATAGGTTAAGATGTAATACATACATACATAATGTATATCGTACGTGTGTGTCTGCGCGCGAGTGTGTATGTGTTTATGTGTATATGTATATAATATATCTGTGTCTGTGTAAGCATATGTATTCTCTTCAATTTCCAATAATTAGGAATCATCCTGTAAAGAAGTAACTGGTTTCTAACATAGATACAAATCTTCATCGTTGGATTGTAGACAACGAAAACGAATTCGTATTTGGGATGTGGGAAAAGTCTTGCATATTTTTACTTCCTGTTCCGCTTACAGATTCTTACAGATTACAGGTATGCACATATATGATTTATAAATTTGCAAGTGTGTGCGTGAATGTGTACACACACACGCACACACATACACGCACAAACGAACACACACACACGCACACACACACTTACGAGGTAGCGAGATCAAGTTAAAGAGAACATATGTAAGAGACTGAGCTATACTAATTTTTGTTTACCTATTTAACTAATGACGTTACGGACACAAATTTTGAGAGGAGTGTGTATTTTTTTTTTTTACATCGACTCCAATACTGAACTGCTACTTTATTTTATCGGCCCCAAAATTATAAGACCGAGTTGAATTCTGTAGGATTCGAACTCAGATTTTTCTTATACTGTAAGGAAAAGAGGCAATATATACGTATATGTAGATACATACTCACAAACATATGTATTAGGTTTGTAGAAATAATTCTAAGAGTACTCGGTTTCATTAAGAATTATTATTTTAGTTCCAGGCTTGAGAAGCTGGGCTATACAAAATCAAGAATACGCCTAATCAGCTACAAGCTGTCAAAAAGAAAAAAACTGTCGAAATATCTAAAGCATTTAAGAAGTTTAGTGTATAATCTGGTGTAATCTGATCTATATATCCCATGGCATCCACATCTACTCTCATGTATGCATGAGCTTATGTATATAAATATGTGTATAGGCATACATGAGCGTAAGTATACATACATCCATGTATACAATCATGCATATATACAAGACTACTAATTTGATCTCTAAATTCCCGAGAAAAGTATTATTTTTAAACCAGCTCCTTCACCACTATTAGGAAACTCAAAAAGTATGAAAAAAAATGTACATAAGTATATACTTATTTTCATAAATACATATTTACATGCATACACACGTACATACATGCATACAAACATACATACATACATATATACATGCATACACACACACGCACACACACACACACACACACACAACACACACACCACCCACACACACACCCATATATATATATATATATTATATATATATATATATATAATATATATATATATATGTATATATATGTAAGCATTTTTACTTATAATTTTATCTTTTTTTTAGTTTCTACAATATTCTTAGCCAGCACTGGAAGCTACGATGTTTCAAAAACAAATACGTCTCTGTAAACTATGCGATCGAAGATAGAAATATAGGTAATGGGTGTACATGCATATTTCCAGAGTGATTGTCTTTTCATCAGTACCACATCCAATCTACATATTATCCATTAGCACGTTGTTTAAATACTCCGGTGGAACACAACTGGAGGGACAAATTTACATATTAAATACATTCCTGGCAACTAGTGCGTACATATCAACTGCTGCCAAGGAAACAGTATTTCGTTTTGCAACCATAATATTCTACCAAGTATATTACCAGTAATATATTATACCAGC
>NC_043005.1:50662723-50680998 GCF_006345805.1 Octopus sinensis | reverse complement strand
GTACCTTTGCGACTAAGTACTGGCGTATGTATATGTATATACGGAGATATAATTATGTACATGCGTAATGTAAATACGTACGTATGGGTGGATATATGAGTGGAGAATTACATATTTGGATATGTCTGGGAATGTGTGAATATACACCAAAAATATATCTGCGTATGCATACATACATACATACATACATACATACATACATACATACACGCGAAACCGCTAGGACGTCTCGGACATTGACTGAAGAGGAAATCGTCTGCAAATATTCCTTGTATGGTGATTTTTTTCAGTTTCTCGTTTGTTATGCTTTCGTCTTGTTTTCCGTATGTTGTGTTTTTGTTGGTTTTCCGCTTGCTGTATTTTCGTCCATTTTTTCTATTTGTTCTATTCTTTCTGTTCAACCCTTGATTTACATATGTATGTTATATATATATATATATATATATATATATATATATATATATATATATATATATGTGTGTGTTGTGTATGTTCTACCTCTCACGCACGCACACACACACACACACACTCACACGAACGCACATACACACATCCCCACCGCACACACACGAACACACACATACGCTCACATACATACACAGAGTGAGAAAGAAACGTATCTGAAATATCTGCATGTGTGTATTTGTGCATGTGCGTGTGTATATATATATATAGAGATATATATAGATATATATATATATGTATATATAACATGTGGTGTATTATATATATATATATAATGTGTGTGTGTGTGTGTATGTGTGTGTATATTGTATATGTAATATATACACACACATACATACGCACAAAACTTATAAGAATACGAGTATGGTGACAGGTTAGCTTGTATAAATACATCAAACCGCCGCAAAACACGTCGGCCCAGTCATCCAGTAACCAACTGAAAACTGACCGGCAGACATCCTTTGTCTGTTTTCCTGTAATAAGACCACCTTAATTGTTTATGACTATATTCAATAACATCTCAACGGCGTGAGCATGGGTATTATGTCTACGATAGTACGGAGACGGCTGTATATTGGTCTATGTATATGTTTATGCCAACACGTGTATACTTCTCTTTATTCATTTTATGTTTTAATTCTTATCCTTCGTCATTTTATATTTTTTATCTTTTATTATTTTACTCTATGTCTTGTATTCATTATAAACTATAGGCAGAGCCAGTAACCGGATATTACCCGGTAATTATATCCACCCCTTCTTATTATCGCCAACAACCTACTGGCAACAACAACATGCCAAACGAATATATTTAACGAGGTTTCTGCTTTAAAATAAGACACCTGATGAGATGCATCCGCACGGGAGGATGCAATAAAATCAGTATTCCACTGGTAAGGGACCGATGTCAAATGGGCCGAAACGATCGATATGATGGATAAAGATTCTCGTGGACTACGTTTACCGTTTCCCTCAATCTTTATAAACTCAACGAACATTGCAGAATTCCTGAGGGAGATCGAGTGACACTTATATCAAAACTGAGGATGACATCAGGTAGCCTAAATAGTGAAAGTATTTTAATCGGTATACTTCTAGGTGTATACCTAAAGTTTAAATAATTACTTTATATATATATATATAGATTCCTTCAAAGAATACCAGACAAGCCACCCATAATTGGATACAACTCACCCAACAAGAACTCACTACTTGAACAAAACTGGATACAACTCACCCAACAAGAACTCACTACTTGAACAAAACTTGACTTAAACAGGATTCGAATAATCCTATCAGGTGGTGCTATTAAGTTAGACATGCCCTGGACCAATCTCTGGTCGAAACATATCTAAGTTTTATCTAAGTTTTATATATATATATATATATATATAATATATATATATATATATAATATATATTGTACGTTTACATTCCCGTAACCTAGCAGTTCGACTTAGAGCTGATATGTGTGTGTGATCAGGTAGGGTGTGAAGTTAGGGCATTATGCATCGCCTGGCGGACGCACAATGCGACAACACAACTTTGATGCAAGTTTGATGAAGTGCCCCTCTGATGTCTAAAACCGCAAATATTACGTGACTTTTCATTTAGAATTTTTGCGTAAACTGGCGTTTCAGACAGAGATGGTACGGAAACAATTGTAACTTGTAATTGAAGATGGGTTAAAAAAATTTCTTTGTCTTTCTTTCGTTGGATTATATATATATATAATATATATATAATATATATATATATATATATAACGTAAAGTAACTAGCCATTCAATTGGCTAACCACAAAAGGGTGGGTGTTACTGTAGCTTTTAGCTCCAGGAGATCATCGTCTCCAGCTGACTTAGGCACACTATATGTGCCCTTATGGTATTTGCACTGGAGGCCATCCCTTTCCGTAAGCCTAAGTGATACGCACCGGACCGCGTTTCGATCGGTGGGAGGTGTTGCCTCTTGTCAACGGGCTGGTAATCACCGGTTTACGATGAAAAGGAAGACCTGTATGCAAATACTTTTAAGTGTTTTTCTTGTAACTTCCGTCACTGGATTTCGAAAAAACTGTCTGCAAGCAATAAATAAATCTCTGTCGAAATCAGTGACGGAAAAGAGGCAAAAGCGGCGACGTAACAAAATCGTTACGGTGTTGGAAAAAATAGTGACTTTTTTCTGCAATAGCTTGGGTCTCAAGGGCTCACAACTCTTCAGTACTCTCCTCCCCCTACAAAGCCTGAGATACCTATAATGTGTTAGACGTAGATGTCTTCAAAACAAAACTGATCAACTACTGTCAAGTGTTCCCACAAATGAGAGCAGCAATGACAAACTCTCACAATCGTCAAATGCCACCCATAAAAGAATAAATATGTAGCAAAACTGACGGTGGTTCCCCAGTATGGGTCCCCGCTATGCTGGGGCACTGAGTTGAAACTGAAAAAAGCTTGTCGTATTTATATATGTCTTTGTGTCCGTGTTTGTCCCCCATCATCGCTTGACAACCGATGTTGGTGTGTTTACGTCCCGTAACTTAGTGGTTCGGCAAAAGCACCCGATAGAATAAACACCAGGCTTACAAAGTCCTGGGGTCGATTTGTTCGACAAAAGGTGGTGCTCCAGCATGGCCGCAGTCAAATGACTGGAACATATAGAAGGATGCGTGTGTGTGTGTGTGAATCCTCATCTGTCGTTTACGACACATGAAGATCCTACAGCTCCTTGCTGAATAACCTCCACAGATCTGTGTCTGGATTTATTTATAGGCAGTACATTAGCTTACTCTCTTCACGAAACCGACAATGCCTGCACCGGTGCTCAGTGTAACCTCATGTCAGATGTCAAAGTGATCGCAGACCATATTTAGAATACCAGGCTTGGCCTATCTTACGGCTCTACGGTCAGAATAGTACTGCTTCGTTTCCAACGGACCATTTCAGTTCAGTCACAGAGCAGGGTTTCGATAGCCTGAACTTTCTTTCTCATTCATAGAGGCTGATGACTTGGGAACATCCACCATGGTCTATGAATACAGCAGTTGCTCAGGTGTCCGGGAAGTACCCCTTCACCGACACACACACACACATACACATACACACACACACACATACACATACACACACACACACACACACACTTGTATACATAAGACTATGTTTAGGTAGATGCAATTGATATCTACATGACTTCTCTCTTTCTTCAGGTTCCTTTTGAACATCTCTCTCTTTCCCTTTCTCTCTCTCTCTTTCTCCCTCTTTTCTTTCATATGGTCACTTAACCCTTCCGTCCCTCCTTTCCGTCCCTCCTTTCCTCCCATCCTTTCTCTATCTCTCCCTTAATCATTCAATAAATTATCGACATTTTTTCTCAGTGGTTCGGGACGGTTCCTTCGTATGTCATTATATGTCTGGTATGTATGTTTGTATGAGCATGTATACCATGTATATTCGTGTATATATATATATATATATATATATATATATATATATATATATATATATATAATATATATATATATATATTGTGTTGTGTGTGTGTGTGTGGGTATGTGTGTGTGTGTGTGTGTGCGTAGTGTGTAGGTGTGTATATATATATGTATATAATATATATATGTGTGTATGTATAGACATGTATAGATATGCGTATGTTTTTTTGTGTGTGTGTGTATGTGCGTTTGCGTCTGATGTCACTTTCTAATCTCACCCTCAAGCTCAGACGAAATATATCGATTTTCCATCGAACAGTCTGCAAAGAAGATATCAACTGAAGACGTTTATTTTTTTTTCTAATGGATAAGATCAATTCATCATGACCAGCAATATCCGTACCCACCCCCCCAACCACCACCTCTACCTTTACTACCAAAGGTAGAACCACCACCACCACCACCACCACCACCACCACCGCCGCCATCATCCTCGTCATCGCCATTGCCATCAGCATTGTCATTGTTATCCTCCTCCTTCTCCTCCTTCTCCTCCCCTCCTCCTTCTGTTTCTTCTCTCCTCCCTCATCATCATCATCACCATTACCAGTACTGCTTCTACCACCATCCCCACTACAACCGATGCCGCCACCACTAACACCAGCACTGCTTCCACCACCACTTCCACCACCACTTCCACCACTCCCGCCGCCACTGCCAACATCAGCACCACCACCATCACAATTACAACTCCCCACCACCACCACCACCTCTATCACCATCATCATCATCATCATCATAATTTTCATCATTGTCTCTGAACTGTATCCACAAAAAACATGCTTAATTGAGCCCTTTTGTTTGTCCAAGGCATTCTCATAAGTTTTTCTTGCAACGTCCATCCTTGTGGTCAAACTATTAGTTAACCCTTGTTTCATGCATTCTAAGTAATATAAACCTTTCCTTTCATAAGTCCCTAGTTACTCTGGTGGATGAAAAAAAATAAATAAATAAATAAATAGGCGCAGGAGTGGCTGTGTGGTAAGTAGCTTGCTAACCAACCACATGGTTGAGGGTTCAGTCCCACTGCGTGGCATCTTGGGCAAGTGTCTTCTGCTATAGCCCCGGGCCGACCAATGCCTTGTGAGTCGATTTGGTAGACAAAAACTGAAAGAAGTCTGTCGTATATATGTATATATATATATATATATATATATATATATATGGGTGTTTGTCCCCCAAGCATTGCTTGACAACCGATGCTGGTGTGTTTACGTCCCCGTCACCGAGCGGTTCGGCAAAAGAGACCGATAGAATAATTACTGGGCTTACAAAGAATAAATCCCGGGGTCGATTAGCTCGACTAAAGGTGGTGCTCCAGCATGGCCGCAGTCAAAATGACTGAAACAAGTAAAAGAGAGTAAAAGAGTAAATAAAATAAAAATAAATAAAATGGCCGCGGCTATGAGCTGAAACTATAGAAAGAAAGAATTGTGCATGTGTATCATATGATGCATGGACGCAAGGAAAATACGTCCTGTTCATCACATGATACACAAGACAAGCAAAGGGGCAAGTTGCTCCTGCTTGTGCTGTTATTGTCTATCCCCAGGCTGGCTCTCAAAAGCCCAAACCGTCTTTCAATGGGGTTCCAGCAGTAAACAACCCACTGTTTTTTCCTTACAGGAATAATATACCCCAGAGTACGTTATGCAGTGTGTACCGTTTTAGGACATGAATATACATAGTTTAAAAAGAAATATGACTACTCTTTTTAGCAGATCAAGCCATGTTCTTAGTGGTGAGTTGTTTCAAGTTTCTCGTACCTATTTACAGCCAAGTGTACTATGCTTGTCTAGCCACCTTGACTACAGTATCTACTTTAAGAACAGGAACAAAAATACCATTTCTTCTTCTTCTTCTTCTTCTTCTTCTTCTTCTTCTTCTTCTTCTTCTTCTTCTTCTTCTTCTTCTTCTTCTCTTCTTCTTCTTCTTCTTCTTCTTCTTCTTCCTCTTCTTTGTCTACCGTTTTTCTTCCTCTTTTTCTTCTTCTATTACCACTACCTCCTTCTGTTCTTCACCACTACCACTCCTCTCTACCATTGTCATAATTTTCCCCTTCCTCCTCCTCCACCTCCGCTGCCGCCGCCACCGCCGCCACCACTAACAACAACAACAGCAACTCCGCCACTTTCTCTTCTTCCACTACTATCACCATCCACCATATCTTCGTCCTTTCTCTTCATTCTCATCCTTCTTTCTACTCCTTTTTCTTTCTCCTTCACCATCACTACCTCCTCTTTTCTTTCCTTCATTCTCCTTCTTTTTCGTCTTTTTTCAATAACATATGAGGTTCCATTCCTGTCACACATTTCATTGCATATTTGTGATGGCCAGGTGGGCATTTACATGTAAACTAAAGCAGTCATTCTACAATAAGTACCAGTAAAGAACTTGTGTCGTTTTAAATGATATGTTCGTTCAGCAAGAATTCCATGGAACATATGCGACAATGTCAGAAATCAATATGTTCACCTTTGAAAAAACTTCGAACTCTCATTTGCTATGTTTTCATATTTTGACATATTCTTTGCAATTTATGTCAGAGCTGCAGTTAAAAGGAAGCGAATGAAAAGATGTTAACAGGATTTATAGTCGGGAATGAATCACAGACAAAATCAAATCCTTAAAGAGATTCGTCAATGCGACAACGGTGCCATAACTGTTTTCAATGTAAGCACAAGGCAAAAGAATTTATGCAGGAACATGCGATTAAATCGACTCCATTATTTTATTGGTACTATATTTTATCGTGATCGTGTTAAGGCGCGTAGGCCTAGTGGTTAGTCCGTTGCACTCACGATCGCTAGATCGTGGGTTCGATTCCCTGAGTGGGTGGTGCATTGTGTTCTTAAAAAAAATTCTTTCTTTCCCGTTGCTCCAGTCCCTACTTTCTATCATGGGTGGGTTGGTAGGGGGAATGTTGGCCTGCTTGCCTAGCCAGCGTGGGGGAGTGTCATTTGAAGGCTAAAACAATGCAAATACGCATTGTGACCAGCGATGTGGAACTACATCTGATAGCCTGGTCGGTCACGTGATCATATGTTATTTTATCAACCCTGCAAGGAGTGAAAGCAAAGTTTACTTTGGTGGGATTTTAACTCGAAACGAAAAAAGCCGGAATAAATACCGTAAGATATTTTGTTCGATGCTCTAACGAGTCTGCTGATCTACCGATCTCAGTAGGGCTAATCACAATAACAGCAAATCTAATCTTTATAGAAACCGGGTAGTCGATCTAATCGAATTAAACATGTTACTGTTAATAGATTTGCCTTGATTAAAATTAAGCTTCATATTTTTACAGAAAAGCAAAATGTGATAGCCATGCGTTTCTAAAGACCTTAGTGGTATAAGTGAAGTGAAATGTCTTCAACAAGATATATAAACGCTCGCATTCATATCTTCGCGGACTTTGAAATAAAATCGTACGTAAGAAAAATAAACTAAATACTGCAATACAATTTCTCTGGCACGGTTCTATGCATGTCACTGCTGTTTCGGTTTAATCCCAAACCGGCTTTCATATGTCAGACGTATGATCAAATTCATTCTTGTCATGAGTATCCACTCACATTTTAGATTTAGAATTACTTTGCCCAATGTATCTTTATCTTTAACTTGTTTCATTATTTGACTGCCGCCATGCTGGAACACTACCTTGAAGAACTATAGTCGAACGAATCTTCCTCAGTACTCATGTTATATTTTAAACCTTATACTAATCTTATCAGGCACTTTTGCCGGACCGCTACGTTACGGAGACATAAAAAGGCTCCGACAATTATTGGTACCACTACCACCTTTTTCATCGACCATAACTACTTTACCGCCAAAGCTAGCCTGTCATACCTATCGGCTTTCTTTCTTCTTTATTGCACACCTTGTTGTCAGCTGGGCGTGCTATATCTATGATCCAGCATAGTTTGCTTTCTTTCTCAATTAATGTTTGGCTTCCTATTCTCTATCTCATGGTCGCACTAAATTATAAAATCCCACAGGATCTTTGGATTATCATTTTCGATGATGCCTTCGGGTTTGTGGTCGTACCAATTTTTTCTCCGTGAAGTCCATACCTGTTGCAAAGTGTCCAATGGACAAGCCTTGTCAAATGTCGTGGCGTCTCTTATATTCATTCTGGGCTAATGGAGTACATTGACTAGTAATATGCCATATGGTTTCACCGTTTTGTCCACAGATTCTGCACTTATCACTTTCTGATGTGTTGTCTACTCTGTATTTTATGTAGTTTATTCTTAGTGCTTGCTCTTGAGCAGCACAGATTAGAGCCCCCGTCTCCGATTTTAAATCACTTTTAGTCATCCACAGCCATTTTTTTTTCTCTGTCTGTCTTATCTTCAACATCCCTATGAAATTCTCCATGCATTCTTTTGTTTACCCATCTATTTGCAGTTTCAATCGTTTTCAATTGCTTGTACAGTGCTTTATTTTTGCAATCTTTCATCCTTGCATTTTGTAAACTTGAGCGAAATTTCATCAGGGCGAAAAGACGTTAAGGAAGTTAATGTTTATCAGTTTAGATACTCCAACATTAAATCTCCCCAAATCCTTGCTTAATAATATTTTATATTTATAATATATTTATTGTGATAATATCTTTTCAAAATGTAATATATTAAACCAGTGTGACTTGAATGGAACCATCCCTATAAGCTGTTTATATATCCTTATATCAGTATATATGTGTGTGTGTGTGTGTGTGTATACACAACGGGCCTCTTTCAGTTTCTGTCAAAGAAATTCACTCACAGACTTTGCTGCTGCTGCTGCTACTACTACTACTACTACTACTACTACTACTACTACTACTACTACTACTACTACTACCACGACTACTACTACTTACTACTACTATCACCACCACCACCACGACTACTACTACTATCACCACCACCACGACTACTACTACTAATACTACTACTACTACTACTACTACACAATTGTTAATGTTAATAAAGTAAATGGATCTTCGTCCGTTTTGACAATGAATATTCTGTTATTCCCGTGTGCTTCTCAACCATTTTTGTAACTATAGACTGCTTTGATTCCTGTTTTATTTGAATGGTCCCTACAAGCCATTCGATGCTAAGAAACAAAACATTTTATTTTTTTAAATTAAATATTATTTGGAATTGTACAAAGACGAATTGCTATGATATTTTGTGCATTGTACAAGTAAAAGCAATTTATTGCAGATAAATTTTGAACAACAAAATTTTATATGGAGCATCAACCCAGGGCCATATGGACCCCGGTTGGGGTCAAATACTTGTATTTGCGTGTAAGTGGCCGAGCATGCCACGAATAAATGTACCCCTAATGTAATGTTCAAGGGCCAACAGCATGATATAGTATAACAAGGCCGAATATTTAAATTTGAGATACGATTCGTCCAACGGGTTTCCACACATTTCCCCCTCTTCTTCATTTCATTAACAAGACTTGGAACGGCCCAACGGCGTTCCAAAACCTATTATTTTTTTGCACCACCGTACGGAGAATCATACGCATAACAAAACAAATTAAAGTGCATATACACTTCCGTTAAACCTGTTTACACGCAAAACCCCCACATGACACTCGCATAAGCATATACACACATTCAGTGCTTTGTCCTGTGCTACCCATAATTTTTTTCTTGATGTAAATACTTTGTGGTCAATAGAGATTATTACTATCGTTATTATATATACATGTGTACGTGTATATACCTACATATATGTATGTATACACACACACACACACACACACACCCACACACATATATATATATATAATATATAATAATATCTATATATATATATATCTTATATATATATATATCTATATTATATATATATATATAATATATAGATATATATATATATATAAATACATATACATATATACATAAATAATACATATATATATATATATATATATAGATATATCTATACAGTATATATATATATATATATATATATATATATACTATATATATATATGAAGTGCTCGAAATACGAGCCTAGAAAAACAGCCAACAACTGATGAAGGATCGTTCTTTATGTTGTTTGGTAATTTTTTGTTTGGTTTTTCGTTTTGTTCGTGTCGAAAGAATAGTGTTCATGTTCCACGTACTCGTGCTTCTTATTTTTTTGTTGTACACATTTCGTGACGTGCTGTGTCACATATGCGTATTATATATATATATATATACGTATAGATGTAGTATGTACATATGTGTATGTATATATATTTATATCCTATATATATTATATATATAATATATATATATATATATATATTATATACGTACTCAAAATTTAAAAATTCGTTTTCCGTGTGGCCTGTTTTCTGGTTCGTGCCCTAGTAGCTGGGGACTCCAAGTAAAAGATGCCAGACAATGGGATCGAATTTGTTCATCGTGATTGAAGAACAAACTTCTTAATTATTCGGCCATACCGCAACCTCAGTATCAGTACAATAGGGAAATTATATTGGATTGAGTGATGTGTACATAATGTCGGTTGTCCATATATTGTGGCTTGTGCTGTGTTATGCATACGTTGTATAGGTACGTGTATGTATATGTTGTAAATATAATCTGTTTTGTATGGTGTCTTATCTGAGTGTATGCTATTTAATCTATGTGTTGTGAACTCTCTGAGGCTAATTCTATATATTAAAACTCAATATTCTCTTACTTTCCTTTATCAATTATATTCATCAGTGTTATCTATTCTGTTCCTGTCTATTTCAATATTTTATTTCTTTCAATACCGTAATTGGCAATAAAGAAATTCTGTAGAGGAGAATAGTATTGATCCCTTTTGTCGATGTACTCGATGAGCCCATCTTAAGGAAGACGGGAGATCGATTAATTGAATCCGAGTGTATTATTGGTATTTATTTTGTCAACTTACGAAAATAGAGGGTCCTAAAGAGGATATTAATACGTTACTGTTCAACCTGCTAGAAAGACCAACTGTGATTTCCACAAATAATTCTTTAACAGAGAGGTTAATTAGTTCCAAAATATACCGAAGCTAACAAATTAAAACCACAGAGTTTGTTACTGATATGAAAGCTGTTATTAAATGGTCTGATTAATCAGTACTCATGAATGCTTTTTATAAAGTTCGTGGCTTAGCAGTTGGGTATTCGACTCACGATCGTAAGGTTGTGAGTTCGATTCCCTGGGAGCGCATGTATCCCTGAGGCAAGACACTTCATTTCACGTTGTTCTAGTTCACTCAGCTGGCAAAAATGAATAATACCTGTGTTTCAAAAGGCCTGCTTTGTCACATTCATTCAAAAGCAATGTGAATAAATAAGTATAACAATTGACAGAATAATCCGAATGCTAAACGGTTAAATCTCACCACCCACACACACACTCTATCTTAAAACAGACAAGGAACACATGCTATATATATATATGATACTACAGCATTAGATATCATGGATGGATGGTCACGACTGAAGAGCATTTGATTATATAGGTTCTGTTTTTCCTTTTTTTCTTTTTTTTCCTCATTAAATAGTCCTACTTGACTTGCGGCTGATCAAAACCAACAATAAATGTCGAATTGACATAAGCGTTAGAGCCTTGGACGAAATACCTCTCGGTATTTAATCCGGGTTCTTGCATTCTGAGATCTAATGCTATCGAGTTCAACTTTATTTTACTTCATCCCAGAGTCGATAAATAAAGTACCAGTTTTAGGGTACTGGACTGGGGAAATTGTTTGAGCATTAAACTGAATGTTATGCAGTATTTGTCCCGACTGATTGCGTTCTTTGTTCAAATCACTCAAAGAAACAGTTGACAGACTTTATCCGTCGCCTCTTATAACATTATCATCCATTCATCTGTTTGGGTGTTTTCAGTACAGTACACTTTGTTCCCAGAATTCGAGCCAGTCTCTTAAAGAGGGTCACCAGATGATACAGATCTTCACCAGTAACTGAGGTGTATTCTTCAAACTAGATGGTCGGATAAGAAGAGTTATGAAAGAAAGTAGGCAGACTCAGATGGAAAAATAGATCCTGAAAGTAGGGATAGACAGTCCGCAACTTAAGGAGAAGTAACATCCAGCATTACAAGTCTGGCACTGGCCTGGAACTCGCAAAGTAGACAGAAGAGAGGATGCTCTAGAAATCACTAGAAGCTAGATATTGAGGCAGAGATGGGAAAAGCAGGGATCTAGCTCAGTAGAAGCGAAAAACGACGGCCCAAAGTCGGAAACGGTGGAGGAAAGTAGTCGATGGACGATGATTCACTGGGAGAGAAGGTCCTCTGTATATTTGAACGTCGGAGAACTCGAAACAGGTCATGTGCACTGTCTCGCCCTCCTGATTAAACGACAAAACCACAATGTCGCATAAAAGTAGGAAAACATAAATCGGCGTAACCTGAAATCAGAATGCAAAATATTTCAAGAAGAATGTTCTGATTTTTGACCAATCTGTCCCCCTTCACTCTCTCTCTCTCTTTCTCTCTCTCCATCTCTTTCCCCCTCTATCTCTTTCCCTTTCAGTTTCTGCCTTTCCTCTTTCCTCTTTCTGTTTGTCTGACTTATACACACATACATTCGTACGTATACAAACATGCAACCACACATACATATATGTGTGAGTGTATATATATACATATATATATATTATATATATATATATATATATATATATATATATATATATATACATATATATACACATATATATACACATATATACATATATTTATATATATATGTGTGTGCGTGTGCGTATATATGAGTGTGTGTGTGTACACATACATACACACGTACATACAGAAGCATAGACATATACACGTAACTAGTTATTAGAAGAAAATGTTTTAAAGTTCTTTTTTTTTTCAAGAACCAGTCTTGTTCGCCATTTCCGTTCTTTTAATTCCTAAGTGCCGAAATCAAAAAGAAAACCGAACTAATCGATCGATAAAACAGATTGGAAACTGTATAAAAAAAAAAAAGATAATGGATAAAATCATCATAGATTTACTGTAAAGAAAGAAAGAAACAAACAAAATGTGATTAATTTTCTCTAGTTATTCTCTTCTAGCCCCACTCTTTTAGGTCTCTCTCTCTCCCTCCCTGTTTCTTTCTTTCTTTCTTTCTTTCTATCTATCTTTCTTTCCTTCTTTCTTTCTTTCTTTCTTTCTTTCTTTTTCTTCTTCTCTTTCTCTCTCTCTCTCTCTGTCTGGAGTCTGTTAGAACTTTTTACATTATTTTGTAAGATATGCTGTACACGAATCCTTTTCGTAGATGATGATGATGATGATGACGACAACCACGAAACACATCTTGATGCTGATGATAATGATGATGAAGACGACAACGATGGTAGTAGTCGTGATCGCGATCGTGCTGGTGATGGTGGTGATGGTTCTACAGCAATGAAATTCCTTTAGGTTGCACTGCGTTGTTCACCCATGGTTCATCGTGCCTTGGGTTCAAATCATGACAAGGCCACGTTTTTCTGACTTCGATCTTCCACCACCACCACCACCTCCTCCTCCTCTCCTCCTCCTCCTACTACTACTACTACTACTACTACTACTACTACTATTACTACTTTATTTTTTCTTCCCTTTCCTCCTCTATCTATCTACCTACCTACCTACCTATCTACCTACCTACCTATCTATCTATCTATCTATCTATCTATCTATCTATCTATCTACCTATCTATCTATCTATCTATCTATTTATCTCCGGTAACGAGCAAAAATTGCACCGAAAGAAGAGTCATGGACGAGGAATCCATTCAACATTCAGTTCTACAGAAACGGAGAAGAGTTGAGCAAGGATTTAGCGAATTTTTGCTCATAAGAAAGCTAATATGTTATTGCAACCATACAATTAGGTACCAAAGTGCCGCGCAACACACGGCCGATATAAAGAATAAAATTTATTATTGTGAAGCATTCGTTACAGATTTTTTGTTGTTGTTCTTATTATTGGATATCATTCATTTACAGCAGCCAAAACCATTCATTGCTACAGAATGAAATTATGGTGGTATAAACCAGCGTTTATCAGTTCTGTTTTTTTTAATGAGAATTCTACGACAAAGAATTACCTGATTACTTCATCATCACCATCATCTTCGCCGTCGTCGCCGTCGTCATCATCATTGTCATTATGGTCTTCTTTTTCTTCTCCTCCTCTTTTCCTCCTCCTCTTTTCATCTTCCCCTTTCCTCCTTTTCCTCCTCCTCCTCGCCCTTCTTCATATTATTATTATTGAACGAAATATTATTATTATTACTGAACGAAATACTTATTATTATAATTATTATTAGTATTGATATTATTATTATTATTATTATTACTATTAGTAAAGGCGGCGAGCTGGCAGAACCGTTAGTACGCCGGGCGAAATGCTTAACAATAATTCGTCTGCCGCCACGTTCTGAGTTCAGATTCCGCCGACGTTGACTTTGCGTTTTATCCTTTCGGGGTCGATTAAATAAGAACCAGTTACGCACTTGGCTCAATGTAATAGACTTAACCCCTTCCCCCAAATTTGAGGCTTTGTTCTTCGAGTAGAAAAGATTATTATTTTTATTGAAGGCGACGAGCTGGTAGACTCATTACCATGCCGGGCAAAATGCTAAGCGGGATTTCGTTTCGTCCTTACGTTCTGAGTTCAAATTCCGCCGACTTTGACTTTGTCTTTCGTCCTTTAGGGGTCGAGGAATTAAGTATCAGTTACACACTGGGGTCGATGCAATCGACTAGTACCTTCCCCAAAATTCCAGTTATTTTTTCCTTTAGTAGAAGGGATTATTATTATTATTATTGCCTTTGCACAGCTTCTAACGCTGGAGATGTACTACAGTGTCAGCACCTTCTGGAGTATTCGAGCGGTTCAATGCAGTGCTGTTTTCTGCAAGTGCTCCACCCTTATTGCAACCCCTATTTGTTCCACGTACTTCTCGAGATTTTTGTTCGCTGTTCCCAGGGCTCCGGCAATTATTGGTACTACTGCTACCTTTTTCATCGACCACAACTGCTTAACTTCCCAAGCTAACCTGTCATATCCTCTCGAGTTTTCTTTTTTCCCTATCGCATACCTTGTTGTCAGCTGGGCATGCTATGTCTATGATCCGGCATAGTTTGTTTTCTTTCTCACGACTATGTCTGGCCTCCTATTCTCTATCTCATGTTCACACTGAATCATAAAATCCCTGGTCGCACTGAATTATTATCATCATCATCATTATCCACTATTTCCTCCTCATTCTTCTTCTTCTTCTTCTTCTTCTTCTTCTTCTTCTTCTTCTTCTTCTTCTTCTTCTTCTTCTTCTTCTTCTTCTTCTTCTTCTTCTTCTTCTTCTTCTTCTCCTTCTGCTGCTGCTGCTGCTGTCAGCATTGCGTCGGACACATTGACAGATGCACCAGAACCCTATTAATTGCAGAATGTGTGTGACGTTCTTCCACTAAGCTAATGAATCATAACCGAAGTTACTGCCAACACCTTGTTCAAAATATTAAAGCCGTTAGTGGGGGGCTACCCTCTCAAACACACATAAATAGTGAACAGCACTAAGATGACTCGTTCAAGATTCTCAGATTCTTTAAAGAAGTCCACAGACTACTACTATCAGTCAAATAAATAGCTACAAGTACTCGTTTGCTGCTATATTTCCTATACAGAAATCACGTACATTAGCAGAAGCTTTAATGGAAAAAGTTTGTTAATGGAAAAAAATAAGAAAGATATGTGAAATTTCTTGAAGTTGATCTCAATAAAGAAGTTTCTAGCAGAAAAATACAAATCTCCACAAAAAATATAAGATACAAGAGAGCAACTGCAACGTTCCGCATGCTTGTAAATTCACACAGACACACACTCACTCACACGCACACACTCACACACACACACACACACCACACACACACACACACACACACACACACAGACGCATACAGAGAGAGAAAGAGAAAGAGAGAGAGAGAGAGAAATTGGAATAAAAACGAAAAAGCAAAAGATTTGGCAATAAGCATTTAATTTAGATAGAGAATAGAAACAAATAGAGTTTCCTACAGCTGTATCTAGAATACGCAAGCATATGGATCATGATATTGAGGAGGGATTCTCTATAAGTTGAGACATATCAGTCTGAGGGATGGCCAGAGTTATATATACATATTTATCTTCTATGTACAGTCGTGGTCAAACGTTTGGAATACTTTTTGAAAAATTAAAATTATGCCCTAGTACAATTCAATTCAAATATATACAACGTAGAGATATGCTTTGACGGAAAAGATAAGCCAAATCAAAAATTTTGTTCGAGACTAAATTGCTTACTTTTAATAAACAAAGGCTAGTACATCACGTATACGAAAATATGCTCCAAAATTACGACTCTATCTATCTATCTATCTATCTATCTATCTATCTATCTATCTATCTATCTATCTATCTATCTATCTCTATCTATCTATCTATCTATCTATCTATTTATCTATCTATCTATCTATCTATCTAGCTTCATGAATATGCTCCAATTACGACTCTATCTATCTATCTATCTATCTATCTATCTATCTATCTATCTATCTATCTATCTATCTATCTATCTATCTATCTATCTCTATCTATCTATCTATCTATCTATCTATTTATCTATCTATCTATCTATCTATCTAGCTTCATGAATACGTGCATACGGGAGATGCACACAAACCCATATGAAGATGAATGGGGGTATGTTAAATACCATATGTGATAAATTCTTTAGCTATTGAAACTATTCTGCTTACTGAGAAGGTAGAACAATCGCTTTGTGGTAATTGTGATCAAATTCCCAAAGGAAAGTGGAAATAATCTCAAAGGTCGATGATTCTTCAAAATTGCCGACGGTTCTTCAAAATTACGTGTCCATTAGAGAATTATTGTTTTCAAAATTTGGCACAAGGCCAGTAATTGCAAGGGAAGGAGGCAGTAAGTCAATTACATTGACCCAAGTGTTCAATTGGTACTTAATTTATCAAACCCCGAATAGATTAAAGGCAGAGTCGACTTCAGCGATATTTGAACTCAGAACGTAAATACAAACCAAATGCCGCTAAGCATTTTGCCAGGCCGGGTAACGAATCAGTCATCTCGCCGCCTTTGTCGTCAAAGAAATATTTGGTTTCAAATTTTGACACAAAGGCAGTGACTCCGGTAGAAGGGTTAAGTGTTCAAGTGGTACTTATTTTATCGACTCTTAAAGGGATGAAAGGCAAACTCGAGCTCGGGGGAATTTATACTTAGATCGTAAAGACGAACGAAATGTTAACGATTCTAATGTTTATCTCTTTGGTGTCATCACACTGATTCATACTTTCTACTATAGGTACAAGACCTGAAATTTTGGAGGGAGGGAATAGACAATTACCTCAGTATTTGAGTGATACTTATTTTATCAACCCCGAAATAATGACAGACATGATTTAACTATGACGGGAATTTGAACTCAAAAATGTAAAGACCGACAAAATTCTGCAAAGTATTTTCTACAACGTGCTAACAATTCTGCTAGTTTACCATCTTACAATGATTTCAATCCACATCGGTGGATTGATTTTCAAAATTATTATAGGATGATTTAAGGTGGCAAGCTCGCAGAGTCGTTAGTTCACCGCAAAAATCCTTAGCTGCGTTTCTTCCGGCTCTTTAGATTTCTGAGTTCAAATACCATCGAGGTCCACTTTGCCTTTCATTCCTTTCAGGGTCAAGAAAATCACCCGAACAGAGTTCTTGCAAGCCACTATTTGTATTCTGCTTTCAAAATAATGGTTTGCACAAACTTTACTATGGGTCCTGACTTGTTGGAATAGAGTGTTCAAACATGTCGAAGGCCAATCAACCATCATCTTCCCTTTCCCACAAATTTCCGGCCTTGTGCCTACATTTGAAAGGAATATTACAAGATGATTTCGATCATTTATCCGAAATCATCATTGATTTTAGTTTTAAAAATGTAAGTCATAACCTTAACCTTTCTACTACTTTCTACTTCAGAATTTTCAATTCTACTTAGATCGCTCGCTTTATGTTCTTGCCTTAGGAGGCGGGGGTCAACCCAGGCTAGTGGTTCCAGAGACGTCATCATGCGACTAGGTTCAATAGTGGTCTCTGTCGCTGGCGGTCCCTACCAATCCTTCTACATCCTAGAAATCCTGAAATTTCAGGGGCAGGAAGTTAGTCAATTACATCGACTGGTACAAAGGACGAGAGGAAAGATTCGAACTCAAAATGTAAAGACCGACGAAATACTACTGACCCCTCCTGTCGTAG
>NC_043005.1:50650223-50657723 GCF_006345805.1 Octopus sinensis | reverse complement strand
TGGAACCTGAAAACAGAAACAATTCCTATCATAGTAGGTGCATTAGGCATGATAAAAACATATTCAGAAAAATACATAACAAAAACACCAGGACTTACAAACACATATAACATACAGAAAATTGCACTACTAGGCACTGCACACATCCTACGCAGAACACTTTCCATACAATAACCATCAGAGCATCACAACAAATCACAGCACATACCCAAGGCACACAGAGCTGCGCTCGGTAGTGAAGTGAAAGCACGCTATAAAAATAAAACTACTGAATAATAATAATAATAATAATAATAATAATAATAATAATAATAATAATAATAATAATAATAATAATAATAATAGTAATATAGAAAGTATTGAGGTGACTCCTCCTAAAGATATGGAGTCAAAATTAAGAGTGTCACTGTTATCTAGTGAACGATATTTCGACATCTTGTGTGTCTTCAACTGGTTCAAAAAATAAATTTGTCAATCTACTTCATTTCGGTTAATATATAAATGATTGAGGTAACTCCTCCTGAAGATATAGACTCAAAATTTAAAGAGAGTGCCATTGTCATCTAGTGAAGAAAAAATAATACATGCTTTCTAATCGGTGTATGAATACCAGCAGATTACAATGTTTCTCTAAAAGAAACAGAGAAACTTTCAAAATACAAAGATTTGGAAATAGAGGTAATTCGAACATGGAGCCTAAAAACAGAAACAATTCCTATCATAGTAGGCGCATTAGGAATGATAAAAAAAAAACATTCAGACAAATACATAACAAAAAACCAGGACTTATAAGTATATATATATATATAACATACAGAAAATAGCACTACTAGGCACCGCACACATCCTATGTAAAGCACTTTCAATACAGCGAAAATAAAAGCACCACTACAAACCACAGCACATACCCAAAGCACACAGAACTGCGCTCTGTAGTGCAGTGAAATCACGTGATGAAAATAAGACTGCTGAATAATAATGATGACGACGATGACGACGACGACGACAATGATGATGATGATGACGTCAAAAAAGATGACAACGATGACGACGACAACAACTACGACAACGACAATGATGATTATGATCATGCTCTCATGATCATGATAACGATGATTTCTTATATTTGTTACAAGAGCGTAAAATGAGGGTACAAACAAACAAAAAAAAACTGTATACGAAAGAATTAAAATAAGGCACCAAAATAGGGAGGCAGCCATCAAAAAACTTCCACAGATCTCAGATTAGCTTTACTCGGGGCACATGCCCTCCTATGTGAATTACCCGACCTACAAACGCATGCTGACAAGAGATTGGCTGTTTAAACTTTTCGTCTGTCGTCATGTTTTTCAGTCCCTCGGGATGGGCAATGACTTGGCAGCATGTACCATACTTTCGCTAATTGCTCTGGAGGCCTTTGTAGACGCAAGTGGACAAAGACACCTCCTTTGCCTTTGGCTAGTGATACAGCGTAACATCCAGGAGGTCACTGCTGGAGTTGGTAAGGGTTACCACAGCTGTAAAGGGTAACCCAGATGAGGGTTGTGCTCATTATAACATGAGTAGACATAAGCACGTGAAATGAAGCGCCTCGCTCATGGATAAAACGCACACCCTGTCGAGGAAACGAAACCGTGACCGTATGGCGAGAGTCTAACACTTAAACCACTAAATCATGCCCCATCGCCACTAGAGAGTGAAAAAGTCCCTACCCATCGAAAGAAAAACGGCAAGGAGATCTTTTTTCCTCCTCCTCCTCCTCCTCCTCCTCCTCCTCATCATCATCATCATCATCATCATCATCATCATCATCATCCCGCACCCGCTTTTATTAATTTTCGATAGCCTCTTCCTTTCTGCTTGTCTTATTTCCACATTCCGGCGTTCTTTTCTGTTTTTCACACATCCTTTGTTTTCTTGTTTCTTTAAGATGTCGGCATGGCTGTATGGTTAAGTTGCTCGCTTTGCAACCATGTCGTTTCGGGTTCAGCCTCACCGCGTGGCACCTTGGGCAAGTGTCTTCTACTATAGCCTCTGGCTAACTAAAGCCTTCTAAATGAATTTGGAATGCGTGGAATTCCATCGTCTACTCAGCTACACACACACACACACATAGGTATGCAGGTGCAAATAGGAAAAATAAAACTCAAAATATGGGTATATGTATATTTTTATTAATATTTAGTAACTCAAGGTCTGAGAGTTTCGTGCGTTGGCGTATGTTTGTACATGTGTGTGTTTTTGGGTCTGTGTTTTTACCTCGCACCCAATGCTTGATAACCGGGCTTGAACTGTTCAGGGCAGTGCATCAGCATGGCCGTAGTCCAATGACTGAAACAAGTAAAAAAATAAACAGCAAATGATTTCCGCTCAGTTTTCTAGAATCTTGTCTTTCCTCTTTTCATATCACCTTCGTCCTTCTCTCCTACTCAGCATACTCATTCATCTACACACTCATTTTCTCTCTCCTTCTCTCTCCCTCTTTCTTGCTCATTTTTTATCGTTCTCTCTCTCTCTCTTACTCGATCACTCACTTAATCATTCACTCACTCACTCACTCACTCACTCGCTCTCTCACTAATTCACTCACTAACTCACTCACTCATTCAACACTCACTCGCTCACTCGCCCACTCACTCACTCACTCACTCACTCATTCACTCCCTTACTCGCTCACTCACTCACTTACTCACTTACTCACTCACTCACTCACTCACTTACTCACTCACTCACTCATTCACTAACACGCTCACTCGCTCATTCACTCATTCACTCACTCACTGATTTACTCGCTCACTCGCTCACTCACACATTCATTCATTCTCACTTTCTTCATATCACATTCTTCACCTAAAAATTTAAATATAACTGATGACGTCAGTCTTTTTCATGACCGAAGGTCAAGTATAACAGCACGCCTTCATGTTGCTGTAGAAACCGATCTTTGACGCTGCAGAGATTTTCTTCCTGCCTACGCTGAGCTTGTTTCCAATTGAGAGTGAGTCCGCCTAATCCGACCCCACTCTTTAGGGTTCAGTGGGTTAAAACGGGTGCGTTGATCAGCAAACTGTAGGTTTTATGTTGGGGTGGCCTTCCGAGTAAATTGCTTTATATAGGAGCGGTAAGCTTAACCTATCAGGGTAGATTGTAGTTCTCCAGCCCTTTAAACCTGTGAATTAAAGTAGATATTTGTTAAATCACACAAGACGTTAATTTCTGGAAAGTAGGCGCTGATCATGCACACATTCATGTGATTGTGTATGTGCGTGTGTGTATGTGTGTGTGTGTGGTGTGTGTGTGTGTTGTGTGTGTGTGTGTGTCAGAAACGTTAGCGCGCCGGACGAAATGCTTTGCTTAGCGGTATTTCGTCTGTCGTTACGTTCTGAGTTCAAATTCCGCCGGGGTCGACTTTGCCTTTCATCCTCTCGGGGTCGATAAATAAAGTACCAGTTTCGCACTGGGTCGATGTAATCGACTTAATCCCTTTGTCTGTCCTTGTTTGTCCCCTCTATGTTTAGCCCCTTGTGGGCAATAAAGAAATATATATATATATTTACATAAAACCTTTTGTACATATATGTGTGTGTGTGCGCATATGATGTGTGTATGTGTGTGTTTGTACGTATGTATACACACATACACATATAGCACCTAGGTATTGTATGTTGACTTATGTAAGTTATGCTTTACGTTCATCTCTCTCTAGTTTATATTCAAATGATGTTTGAAGGCAATGTGTATCATTGTACAAATAACGCAAAAAAACAAACACAAACAAAGCAGAAAGCGAGAAAGAGAGAGGGGGAGGAGAGAAGGAGAGAAGGAGAGAGGGAGGTGGGGGAGAGAAGTAAATACAGAGAGCCAGCCAGCCAGACAAACAATGCGAAAGACAAACACAGACAAACAGACGGACAGGCGTACAAAAAAGACAAACATTAAGACAGACGGGTTTTGATTTGCGAATATAGAAATCGATCAAAAGAATATCGTGATCGGAAAGTGGAAAGCAGAACGTTACCGCATGGACATGAATAACTGAATATATGTTTTTCGAAATATTAACAACAGCAATACAACAACAGTAACAACAACAACAACAACAAGATGATGATGATGATGATGATGATGATGATCATCATCATCATCATAAGCAACAACAAAAATAAGCAACAGCAAGTACACCTTTTCAGTTTCATCATACAACAGACAGCTTAAGTTAAAGTTCAGATTTAAGAGAGATGATTCACTAATAATAATAATAATAATAATAATAATAATAACAATAATAATAATGATAATAATAATAACAATTCTTTTATTAACCACAAGGGGTTTAAATTAAGAAAAAGACATTATGGACAGTACAGGACAAAACAAAGAATGTGTGTATTTGTGTGTGTGTGTGTGTGTGTGTGTGTGTGTGTGTGTGTGTGTGTGTGTGTGTTTGTGCGTGTGTGTGTGCGTGTGTGTGTGTGCGTGTGTGTGTGTGTGTGTGTATTGTGAGGGGTTTTGACGATGATCAAGAGGAGGAGGAAGAGGAGGAGATTTCATATATTTTACTACCTGGACGAGGGCTGAAGGTCGCACAAAAGAATGTTGGGATTTGCCAAAGAAACTACGAGAAAAGAATGTAATTAAAATATACAGAGAGTAAACAAATATGTGTTATAGTCCTCAGAATGGAAAATCGCTACCGAGGGGCAATAAAGGAACCCCCAAGATCCAGTATCATCTATGGTTATCATGAATACCCAAACATGAATGATTAATGGGAGAAAGCAAGCACTTTCTTCCAAACATCATTCTCCGACCTACAGGTACATGTTGAGAGCAGAACCCTCTCGAGAGCACCGTTTTAAACAAAAGTCCTGGGAGAAAACATCTCCATTCTAATTTTCATTTCTGTGTGGAAACTAGAAAACTTACGAAGGCTTGACCGTCGTAGAAAGTATGTCTTCAGCCTTTTCATTCCCGCCCACCATACAAACTCTTTCGCTATAACCATCAGCCATTGGAAGACTGTCTGCTATTTCTGATTAATTGAAGGTGGTGAAGATAATTTTTTCTTGAAATTGGCTGGTAAATGGTTCTGTAGTACACGGAACAAATCAGTAATGTTTGGTCACTGAATGGCTGTGTGTAGAACTGTTTCATCACACGGCCTGCATCTTATCCAGGCCTGTTTGACGGCATCTGGTACTGGTATATGGTACTCTATAGAACTGTCAGGTCAAAACTATCTGAAAGTTGTCCATAGTTCTTAGGTAAAGAATCCTCTAGAACAAACCGACTAGTTCACTCTCGGCGATGCCCTTAGATTTCCTCGACAGCAACATCTCCGGCATTAGTTCTCTACAAATTACTAACGTGGTAGTTCCACTGGCTGCATAGCCCGGCTGGTAGAGGGCTGTGAGATGACAACATTCCAAATGCCTGGTGCCCTACTTCGATCTTTACTTAACCAATATTTTCCAATGGCTCAAAGGCATCAGTTGTGGAGTTTACTTGCACAATGTGCAGGAAAATAAATTAGTATTTCTACTGGAATAATTCATGTTGTCAACTTATAGACTCATATGCACACATAAAGGAGTTTGGAACTGTTACACAGGATTGAGAGCAATGAAGGAATGTCTATCATCTTGGTTGCAAACTCTTTGAGCAGAAACAGAACATGAAAAAAACGCTACCAAAGATAGTAGATGACGAAGAGAAAACTGGCCTCTGTCAGGGAAAAATTTGAAGCGACTTTGTGCAAAGAATGTTACCAATTTCATTCTTACAGAAATTCGGACATTTTATTGTAAAAAACACAGACACAGCTGGACATGAGGCTAAGAAGTCGCCTTCCGAATAAAATATTTCTGGGTTCGATCTCATATCACTGCACCTTCACGTCCAATAACTTTTACGACTATTCATAACCGTGATATATCTCGGTACTCGTAGCAGCTTGAAGTCTGGTTTGTTATTGTTGTTATAATTAGTTTTGTCCAAGGCAATACCGGGCTAGAACGATCTATGTATTCCAGCCATGACTGTACAATATATATGTATATGTATGCGTGTGTGCATGTATATATTTGTATAATACATATGTGTGTGTGTGTGTGTGTGTGTGTGTGTGTGTGTGTGTGTGTGTGTGTGTGTGGTGTGTGTGCGTGTGTAAATAACTGCCTATATAAAATAATATAAGCAGTTAGGCGCAATATACGAGTAAGATCAGAAAGGAAACATTTTATCATTAATTGTGACTGAGAGCGTTAAATAGCCCCTGCATTTAAAACCCTTAAAACTGCATGAGACAGTGTATAGATATACATACATACATACAATACATACATACATACATACATACATACATACATACATACGCGCGCGCGCGCACACACACACACATATATATATATATACACATACATATTGTGCGCTTCATGCAACATTAAGAGATTTAACTCATATTTCCTGCAATATAGGTGCTATTCAGCGCCCTCAGTCACAATTAGTTACGATTAAATTTTCCATATATATATATATATATATATATATAAATGTATGTAGCTATGTATTTGCAAATGTAGCCACATCTAAATTATCTAATATGTCCTTCTCAATTTCAAAAACCACAGAGTGCGTGATTTCAAAAAGATTTCGCTGCTACATCTAGTCGGTCGTCTGAACTAAATCAGACGCTATTTTCTTGGCTATCAGCAATCTAACTTCAGTCACATAATGGCCACTGTCGTCAATATTGGGTATTATATATATATATATATATATATATATATATATATATATATATATATATATATATATATACATACACACAGACACAGACAGAGATAATGTGACTGACATACGAGTGCCATTGATAGCATGCTACCAGTTATCTCTTATCTGTCAACTAACAGACATACAGACGTACAACCACCGTAGCGCCTTTGGAAATACATTGAAATGCTTACTACTGAACATTAAAGAATAGCCTCAAAATATATTCATATCAGCTGTAAACTAATTAGTTAATAGCACGGAATGAAATTATTCCCACGGGACAAATTCAGATAAGTTTTATGCAATTTGCCTCTCTGTTGTGCTCTTACAACTGTAAGATGCATATCTATCTATCTATCTATCTATCTATCTATCTATCTATCTATCTATCTATTTATCTATCTATCTATCTATCTATCTATCTATCTATCTATCTATCTATCTATCTATCTATCTATCTTTAAATATAAACGTGTATTTGACAGCATGTATATACATATCCCCAAAGCACACTCGTATGTGTGCATGTATGTATACATGTACGTATACATATACGTGTATATATATATGTATGTATATATATATATATATATATATATATATATATATATATATATATATATATATATATATATATATATATATATATGTTAAAATTATAATTAAAGGTATCTAAAAGATACCACCATGCTAGATATAGCAGCCAAAACTTGACTCTAAAACCAC
>NC_043005.1:50642723-50645223 GCF_006345805.1 Octopus sinensis | reverse complement strand
TGGGTGGTTCTAGGTTCAGTCACTCTGCGTAGCGCCTTAGGCAAGTGCCTTCTACTATAGCCCTGGGCCAACCAAGGTCTTGTGAGTGGATTTTGATAGACAGAAACTAAAGGAAGTCTGTTGTATATATACATGCATACATGCATATATACATGTGTGTGTGTGTATACCCGCCAACACCATTCGACATCGGTTTGGGTTGATTACGTCACCGTAACTTAGCAGTTTGGCAAAAGGTATCGACAGAATAAGACCCAAGGTTTAAAAGAAAATACAAGTTGACCTGAGTGGAATTCGAACTTCGAACGCAAAGAGCTGGATTGAATGCTGTAAAACATTTTCCCCTATTCAATCGACTCTACTAACTAATCACTGTTTCGCTCTCTACCTCACTAACACTTGTTAACTTACACCCCTCCCGTGTTTCTGACTACAACGGTTAAGAATATAAATAGAGGTCAAAAGGAGGCTATTAGCCCGCGAAAGAGTAACATTTCGTGACAGATTAGCACGCTATTAACTCGGTGAGCTGGCAGAATCGTTAGAGAGTTGGATAACAATTTCTTATGCCATTTACTCACTTGTTTTGATCAGACTTCAAAACTTGTCGAAGTATACTTGCTTTTCACCCTTCCAGATTTAGTAAAATAAACTACCAGTCAAAGTAATGGAGTACAACCAGCTTTCCTTCTAAGCACTACGGCTTTGAGGTCCGGCTGGGAAAAGAGTGGGATGGTGGTGATATCTCTGTTTCTAGGTGCAACTATATGAACATCTAAAACAGGAGCAAAGGCATGGTACAAACTGCCACCAAGTCATACTCAGCTGTCAGTAACGTTCGAATTGATAATAATTCTTATTGTCAAGGCGGCGAGCTGGCAGAATCGTTAGCATGCCGGGCGAAATGCTTAGCGTTCGTCTGCCGCTACGTTCTGAGTTCAAATTCCGCCGAGGTCGACTTTGTCTTTCATCCTTTTAGGATCGATAAATTAAGTACCAGTTACGCACTGGGGTCGATACTATCGACTTAATCCGTTTGTCTGTCCTTGTTTGTCCCCTCTATGTTTAGCCCATTGTGAGTAGTAATGAAATAGGTATTTCGCCCGTTAGTACGTTCTGAGTTCAAATTCCGCCGAGGTCGATTTTGCATTTCATCCTTTCGGGGTTGATTAAATAAGTACCAGTTACGCACTGGGGTCGATGTGATCGACTTAATCCGTTTGTCTGTCCTTGTTTGTCCCCTCTGTGTTTATCTCCTTGTGGGTAGTAAAGAAATAAGCATTTATTCCATTTTTACGGTCTGAATTCAAATTCCACTGAGGTTGACTTTGTCTTTCGTAGTTTCGGGGTCAATAAAATAAGTACCAGCTGAGTACAGGGGTCCATATAATCGACTATTACCTTCCCACAAAATTTCAGTCCTTGTGTCTATAGTTGAAAGAATTATCTTGAAAATGTTTCGGATATCGAACGGACAAAATTGTTACAGCGTCGGAGAAAATACGTTAAGGTATTTATTCGGTCTCTTTTCGCACTCACGTTCAAATCTTGTGGATACCAACTTAACCTTCCTACCTCTTGGACCGATAAAATAAAGTACAAGTCAAATACTGGTGTTGATAGTTTTAACTAGTCCCATGTCCACAAAATTGCTGGCATTGTCCCTAATTTATATATTTTCGGGGTCGATAAATTAAGTACCAGTGAAACTCCGGGGTCGATGTAATCGACTACTCCTCTCCCAAAAATTTTCAACCCTTGCGCCTTTAGTAGAAAGGGTTATCATTGTTGTTGTTGTTGTTGTTGTTGTTGTATTTAACCCCACTGTCGTTTAGCTCGTTATAGAAAAAAACTTAACATAATAAAACAACTTTGTGAAGCTTTATAAACCTTATCACCAAAATAAAAAAAAAAGAGAGAAAATGTATCAAACGTGAAACGACTACGGGTTATGCTAGCAATTATGTATACTAACGGGACTCGTGAATATTTCACGAAATTAATGGTAAACCTGTTGGGTTATTGCTGAAAACTTTATCCAAAAAACCTGAAAGCGTAGCCTGAGTTGTGTCTGTATGGAAAGATAGTTGCTCATCTGCTACTCAGTAAAAAGTGAAAAAAATTGGAATACGATGATTTCTTAATGCACTTTATATATACACTTTATATATTCTATGCACAATTTTATAGATTTAATACACAGCACTCATAAAATATTCACTCTTATTTTTCCATTATTCCTATAAACAAAAAACAAATATCCTGTACATATGATACAACGTTTAGTTAAATTGCATATATCTGCCACGTAAATAAGCGTGAGTATTTAACGGAATTGCACTTATGCGCATGCGTTAAGTGATAGGTGATAAAAAAAAACTTAGATCAATTTAAAAAAATACAATTTTCATTATCCAATCACCATCACCACCACCACCACCACCACCACCACCACCACCATCACCACACCACCACCACCACCTCCTCTCTCTCTCTCCTC
>NC_043005.1:50630223-50635223 GCF_006345805.1 Octopus sinensis | reverse complement strand
AGAAAAGGCCTCCGTTTTGGGGGATGCAAGAGACATCTCTAACTTCAAAAGGGCCACATTGTCAATGGAGAATACTATGCCATCTTGTAGAAGCAGTTACGAAAGGCTATTAAGACCAAACGCCCAGGAAAACTAACGGAAGTGGTCTTGTTTCGTCAGGACAAGGCTGCAGCACACAACTCCTTCGTTTCAATGGCTGCTATGCGTGACCGTGGCTTTAAAGTGGTTGACCACTACACCTGTTCACCTCATTTGGCTCCATCTGACTACCATCAGTTCCTCAACACGAAAAACACTTGGCTGGGAACTAGTATCGCAATGGTGATAACATCATATCTACTGTTGATGACATTTTTTTATCTACAGGATGAAAGCTAGTTCACCAATTAGATCCAAGCATGGCAACACCGTGTGTGAACCGTAAGGAAGATTCTGTTGAAAAATAAACCTCGTTTGGTCACCTTCCATAAGAGTATCTTGGTCAGCGTAAGAACCTTTCAGCCGACACTTGTATATAATCTAATTATTTCACGCGCGCGCGCACACACACACACACACACACACACACACACAGACGCGTGCGCATACACACACAATCGCTTGCACAAACTTGCATAAACGCACATGTACGGTTGTACACTTGATATTGATCAACTCGGGACTACAGCAGAAGTACCTTTCCAAAGTACCATTCAGTGGAATTGAACTCGGGTCTACGTAGATGTGAAGCGAACTTATGAATCACACGACTATGCTAATAAAGTTGATCGCAATTTCTATTTTCCTTATACGACTATAAATTTTTAGGTCAACGTAAGAAGAAGGAAAACACAAATAATACATGCAGGAAACATAGTTTCATTGGCTAATTTTCATATTTGGTCGAAAGAATTAACACCACACTTTGGCACTGTTTCTTGTGGAAGAAAAGAATTTCTTTTCACATTTTCGAATCTAGCTGTGATTAAAAAGGTTCTACAGACGGAATCAACGACAGTGATTTACCAGTAAACTGACACAGTTCAATCCAAATATCCAACGTTCAGCTAAGTACGAATGTTATTGACAACTGGTTTAATTCTTGTATCAATTCACTCACTCTCTCCCCACACACACACACTCTCTCTCTCTCTCTCTCAGTATGTGTGTGTGTGTAATTACACACATATGCACAAATATGTATATATACATATACACACACACACATATACATATACTTTGTGAAAAAGCAAGTATAGATCATTCGATAGGTCTCGTTGAGTTTATTTTCATTTATATTAACAAATTGACTTACAATCGCATTACTAAACTTTTATGCAAATGAGGCAAACATTACCTGATCGTTCCGATGCTGCTTTTCAGTAAAGCGACTTTCATAGGTTGTAAATTCTGGTTAAGGCTGCACTTATTGAATGATAGATAAGTGGAGTTAAAGGCGGGGAGCTGGCAGAACCGTTAGCACGCCGGGCGAAATGCGTAGCTGTATTTCGTCTGCCGTTACGTTCTGAGTTCAAGTTCCGCCGAGGTCGACTATGCCTTTCATCTTTTCGGGGTCGATAAATTAAGTACCAGTTCCGCACTGGGGTCGATGTAATCGACTTAATCTGTTTGTCTGTCCTTGTTTGTCCCCAATAAGTTTAGCCCCTTGTGGGTAATAAAGAAACAGATAGATATGTGGAGTTAAAGGGAAGAATTACCTCGCGTTTATCTCTCTATAGGTGCAGGAACAAGGAAAACTCCACTTTGTTGTCTAGATTTATATGGGAACTCCATAATCAGGGAATCACACATCCTAGTATAACCTGAGATATTTTTCAGAAAGTTCCTCACTATTCACTCAGAAAAGTAATTGTACATTTTGCAACTCCCAGCTATATCCTCAAATAAAAAGGATTGTCTACTGGCTAACTGAAAATCTTTTACTAGTAATATCTCAAGTATTTTTAATTTACATAGGCCAACAGCCACTGTTTTCTTTTACATGAGATCTGAATTGTCTTCCAACTGCCAATAACGGAATAGCCGAAATAAATAGCCTGCAGTTTCATACTCCGTTGCAATAGGGAATGGCTCTATAAACATGTATTACGATACTGAGACAATTTACGGTTTGCTGCTCCTGAGTTTCCAAATATATTGGCTTCAAATTTTGGTACAAGGCCAGCAATTCCAAGAGAGGGCGAAAGTCGATTAGATCAACCCCCAGTAATCGACAGGTACTTGTTTTATTGACTCCGAAATGATGAAAAGCAAAGTCGACCTCGGCAGAATTTGTACTTAGAACGTAAAAACGGACAAAACGCCGCTAAGCATTTTGCCCGGCGTGCTTACGATTCTGCCAGCTCGCCGCCTTTGAGTTTCCAAATATATTAACACAATAGTGGATGCGATGAGTCCCATATAGTTCCTCTCAACACAACAAGAGGATGTTATTGCACTTCTCCTTACCGTTGTAGAGACGCACGAAATATCATGCGGGCAGAACAGATTTCTACCATGTTCCGGTTGTTGAAATGGGAGTTGGCTGGATGTGATGGATAACGATGGCTGATGTTATTCTGGTTCTTGTAGAAGTGTTTTGTATTTGTGTGCAAGGGTGAAAATTCTCTTAATTGGGCTAAAGCATTCTTGGCTATGTTGATAGCTACATTCATATTAAACAGAGTAGATTATCTACAACACTTTTTTTCTGCTGTTTTATGACTGAGTTGATTCTATTAGTGTTAATGTATGTATATAAATGACTATACATGTATATCTTTGCAAGTATATGGATGTAAATAAGTACATATGTATGAGTGTGTGAGTATATATATATATATATATATATATATATATATATATATACATATAATATATATATACATACATGCATAAATAAATAAATAAATATATATATATACATAAATATATATATATAAGTATCATATACGTATACTTAGACACACTCATGGACACACACGCACAAACACACACACACACATACATATACATATACATATATATGTGTGTAAATGGCTTTATATATGTGCGAATGCAAATATACTTGTCTACATTTGGGAATGTATGTGTTAAGGATGTAATGTATATATGGATATATGGATATATCTGTACACACACACATACACACACACACGCACGCATATGTATATATGTATGGGGGGTGGCTGTAGGTATATGGTTTCAGTGATGGAAGCTAATAAGGAAATGCTGTAACGACAACGTACAAGGAATTAGTGGTGGAGTAAATAGAATAATGAAGTAAACAAATGACAAAGAAATCAGTAATTTCAATTGCAAAAAAGCTAGACATAAAAGTATAGAGTTTTCCATAAAATAACATAGAAATAAAGGAATTGATAAAACATACACGAAAAGATACATACACACACATACACACACACACAAACAAAGTCACAAACACAAATTGACACAAACACTCGCACACACTCACACATATGCTTAGATGTATAAAAGTCAACACGCAGGTACACATATAGTAATATATATATTCAATAAACAACTACATAACAAAACCACAGAAGAAATATATATATATATATATATATATATATATAATATATATATATATATATATATATATTATTTGTGTGTGCGTGTGTATGTGTGTGTGTATAAATTATAAAAGTGACATCATTAACACATTCAAAGCCAAAACTTTTAATAAATTTATTTAAATATTAGAGTCTAAGAACGTCAGCTATCACGAAACGAGGATTTAAGCATAAATATACTACTATACATATACGAAGGGTGGAGGCTGAAAAGTTCCTGACTTCATGAGTATCGCGAAAGACCTGGTTGGAGGTCCAACCTTTCGAGTTGTTTTACTGTGCTTAGAAAAATTGAAGGACTGCTGCAATAAGTGTGTGAATCTGAGAGGGGAATATATTGAATAAAATCATTATTAACTGACTCTCCTGTATTTTCTTTTATCCGAAGCTAGGAACTTGCAGAACACCCTCGTATGATTGTGATAAAGATTAAAGGATTATACAAGGTGTTCGTGGGCTAAATTTAGCAGTTTGCTTAAAAGGAAAACACAACATCCTATCAAAAATAGAAGTATTTTTAAAAGAAACATCAAAAAGATATCAACTCGATCAGTGGTTCCCAGCCTGGTGGTTCGCAAAGGTTGTAATCACTGAATTAAATTATAACTGGGAAATAACAGTTTACTCAAAGTAAAACTTATCTTAGCTTCCACCACGATCTAAAGATGGCTATGGAACCTGACACATGCATTCCTTTCCTCACTGTGTCCCTGGGAATATCTTCAAACACCTCCCTAATCATGACCACCAGCTCAGTCTCCGTGTTTCAGCCAGAGCTGTTGGTGTCTTTTTCAACCGTGCCCTACACGTAGTAATCCATGGGATTTCAATCGCGGGAATTGGGAAGCCAGAAATTGGTGCTGGTGAGAAGTCGAAGAAATTCTCCGACAACCACTTTTGATTCTTTCTGGAGGTATGGTAAAGAACCGAATGCTGCTGCCACACATGGTCTTCCGGCAGCAACCTTCTCCAGTCGAGCTTTGACCACAGCTTCTCATTGCCGTCTGAACAGAGCCTAATGCTTATGTTCAAAGATTTCGGAATGGATTCTAAAATTGTGCTAAAGAAACTCTATCTATTGGAACTCCTATAAAATTATAAAATAAGACTTTTCAATGTTCTACAGATTTAACGTCCACTGACATGAAACGAGTAGAAAATACGAGATAAAAGAAGGGTAGAACCATGAACAAAATATAACCGGAACGTTTTATCTCCGTCTTTTACGTACTTCCGTAAAGGTTGTCCCCCTTCTTTCATCAAGCTTTAATACCTGTTCTTTCAAATAACTGTCTCTATTATATATTAAATTATTGATTTCTTTATTGTTTGTTTGTTTTTTTATAGTCTAATAACCCTGCTTCTTTTTCATATACGTCTTACCGTCATATTCTTCTTAATTACTTTTATCTAAGCACTTTGTTA
>NC_043005.1:50605223-50625223 GCF_006345805.1 Octopus sinensis | reverse complement strand
TTCGCACTCTAAAATGTTTGACAGCCACAAGGAGCAGCAGAATTCGCCAAGAGACCTAGTCACAGTCATTGCATCTATACTGATGCAGGCACGAGCCAACAATGAAACTTTCATGCAGTTACTCGACCTGTTAAATGCAGCAGTAAATCTCCCTCATACCGCGCTGTGTATTTAAAAAAGTACACATTCGATAATATAATTGCAAGTGCATTATTCCTGATCGCAAAGACGAGACACTCATTGTTGAAACGCCTTTGATTAAGGCTGACCCGCGGCTAAACAATTTCAACAACATGAGTAACTGGCCAACTCAGTTTTCGTTTGATTGTTGCTCAACTAATCCTGAAACTGCAAAATATCCGAGCGTACGAAGTAGCCTCTGTATGGTCGCACTGTTAACCAGAAATAGCTACTAAATCGTCCTCAAATTACACCCTACTCTCTTAAACAGTGAAAGGATCGATATTAGTGTAAACCTACATGTGTCCAAAAGGACGGTAATTGCCACGGACGAAATACCTTTAATCATAAGTCTCATCAATTAAGACTGAATTGGGTGAAACAGCAAGAGCAGCAGCAGCCACAACAACAACAACAACGACCACGGCAGCATCAGCATATTTATTTCGGCACCCTATCATCTGTGATAGTAATTCTATTGTAGCAGAGTGTGACTTTACGCCAGTGCTACTTATAATTTGTCATATTTTATTTTAGATATTTTCTTACAATATTTTGCCAGAAACATAATGTAAGAGTAGTCGTTTTAGTTGGAGTCGGTCCAGCATGCTATTTGAACTTATAAAATAAACAGAAATAATCAGCAGCCACCGATAAACATTTAATAATGGTTTCTTAGATTGGCCCTGGGCCAAAAACACTAAGAGAGAAAGGTATAGTTGATATAATCGACTCCATAATATGCTAGATACTTATATTATTGATTCAGCAGAATTATGGACAGGCTAAGCTGGTAGAAACAGAATTTGAACTCAGGAGAGAGAGAGAGAGAGAGAGGAACATGTATACGAAAGTAAATATATCACTATTTCGACTGGTAGAATCCTTGGAGCGCTGAAATAAATACTTTACAGAGCTCGTATTACTACCTTCTCTTTATATTCTGAGTTCAAATCCCACCGAGATCAACTTTTTCTTTCATTCCTTTCGGAATTGATAAAATAAAATACCAACCAAAGCTTGGGGCCGATAGCATTTCACTGACCCGTTCCTTGTTGGCCTTGCACTCGAATCAGCGCGTCGGACAAAATGCTTTGCGACATTTGTTCTGACTTTTTACATTCTGAATTCAAATCCCGCCGAGGTCAAATTCGCAGTATGTGATAAAACATTGTACCAGTTAAATACTCCCTACTGGTCTTGAACCAAAATCTTAGGCAATCTCTCTCTATATATATAAAGCTGAAGTTGTTTGTGTATGGCAGGTTTGGTAGCCTTCAACTAACACTATCTCCTCCGAGACCCTGCGGCGCAAGTTGACCAAAATTGAGTGTATGATAGGTTTGCTCTTTCTTCCGTAGAAGAAAAATTCAAATCGGACCATGTTAACACCTAAAATTATTTACATCAAAAAGGTACTTTTTTTCTATGAAAATTCCTATCTGTTACGATTTTTTAACTGCTGTGTCGCCATTTTTCGGTGTATTTCAACCAGAAAAATGTTCACTTAAAGAGAATAACAAGCTACATAATGCAACATTATTACTTTTCAAAAATTCCAATTCTAAAGGGTCGAAACAAACCCGGGCAACGCCGGACGATACTGCTAGTTATTAATATTGCTGTTGAAATTTTAGTACTAAAGGACGCTTCTTTAGATCACTCCGATGATATTGACTTAAAACAACGTTTCACAGAATGAACCTCTTAAAAAATTACAATGCGAAATTCTTAATGCCTGAACGTCTATCTCAATGCATCATGTTGAGGATTACGATTTCCTACCCAGCACCACGACCACCACCACTTTATATATGTCCCCTTTTGTGTTTGCATTCATTTCAATACGGCTGGCTTCCGGTTCTAGAGCAATAACAAGCCGCCCACGAGCCAATTAGTATTGAATATAACAGAAAAGACAAAAAAGAAAATAACAAATAACAACAACAACAAAACATATATGGGTCCAGGACGTCACCAACAGTAAACAACATGAAATACGAAAACAAATGAGTTCAATATGCAAACAATGAGAGAAACAAATGGAAAACAGGACAAGTAACATTAAGATCGACCCTCCTATCTCTCTCTTCTATCTTTTCTCTTGTCAAAGAAAATATTTTTCCAACGTTCGCTATTTTACTCTCGTTCTGGTCTAACGACCCTCCCTGTTTGTCCTATTTCTCTTCCCAACTTTGACCCTCCATAAATCCCTAATTTTATTTTAGAATGTATGGGAGCAACTGTCTTCGAAGACTCATACTGTCGTACAATGCTCGAAATGAGGAGCAGATAGACAGCCGACAACTGATGAAAGGTCGTTCTTTATGTTACTTGCATGGGCGACTGCTGGCCTTCCATTAAAAAAAAACCTTGCCCGGACTTGTGCCTCGGAGTGTAACTTTCTAGGTGCAATCCCATGGTCATTCATGACCGAAGGGGGTCTCCTCCTCAGAGCGCCTTGCGGTGTTTGTTTCGAATCTACCCACTTAAAGTTCAAATCCTGCTGAAATCAACTCTACCTTTCATTCAATAGTAAAAAATAGAAAATGTATATATATTCAGGGCAGTGGATTCGTGGATATAAGAAAGTCAAACTGGAATATTTTGCGGGGTTTGTTCGAACAATTTTTTTTTTTTTTTTTTCTTGCACCGAAGTTTCATATCCCGCTATAGGCCCACTTGGGTGATAAACAGCATGGGAGCGCTTAATGAACCCTTAGTTAGTAACAACCATTTGGGCCGCATCTCCGTATGTAGGATGTTTTCGTCCATTCCATCCAATCACAAGGCCCGGGAATCTTTTAAAGGGTCATGTGACCCAATTTCCAACCTGATTAAAGATTTACAAAAAAACAAACGAACATAAAAGCAATACAAAAATGCTGCATGATACTACAGCGTACAGAACTGCAAACGGAAGCATGCAATAAATAAATACTAAATAAAGTAGTAGTAGTAGTAGTAGTAGTAGTAGTAGTAGTAGTAGTAGTGGTAGTAGTCTTAGTAGTAGTAGTGGTGGTGGTGGTTGTAGTAGCATTAGTAGTAGTAGTAGTAGTAGTAGTAGTAGTGGTGGTGGTAGGAGTAGTAGTAGTAGTAGTAGTAGTAGTAGTAGTCATTAATATGTTTCAACGTTATAAGAAAATCATTAATAATAATGGTTATCTTTCATCCATTTTTATTAATAATGATTTCTTTCAAATTCTAAGATAACCTAAAGATAATAAAGGCAACGAGGCTATATCGGATTATATTGCCAACAACATCTGTTAACGTTGAGTCGCTTGGTTCCTGGTCTATATCAGTCGTCGTCTATTGCTGTAGGTTCCTAAGGGACTATAGCGGTTATCGAATGGTGTGTTGCAAGTTATTTTGAAGGGAAAATATACATAATTCACTTTCAATCCACGGCACATTGAGCAAGTGTCTTCTACTATAATCCAGGGCCTTGTGAATTGATTTGATAGATGAAAACTGAAAAAAGCTCTTCGTATATATATTTATACACACACACGCACACATACGTATGTATACACACAGGCGCTCGCATACACATATATTATGCGTGTCTTTGTGTTTATATGAGCTTACGTCCCCGTAACTTAACGGTTTGGCAAAAGCGATTGATTGAATTAGTAATAAGCTTAATAAAAATAATTACAGAACTAGATACGTTCGACTAAATATTCTTCAAGGCGGTACTCCAGCATGGCCCCTGTCAAATGACTGAAACACGTAAAAGAGAGAAGATTTTAAAGAATTTAAGGCTATAAAAAAAAACATGACTGTCTCGAGAAGCATGTTATTCAAAATTTTATTACACAGAAGTATAATCAAGTTCTAATTTGGCACAAGGCCGGCAATTTTGAGGGCAGAAGTAATTCAACAACATCAACCCTACAACTTTACTATTTATTTTATCAATCCTAAAAAGCTGAAAGGCAAAGTTGACCTCGGCGGGATTTGAGTTCAGAACGTAAAGAGAAGAATAAATACCTATTTCTTTACTACCCACAAGGGGCTAAACACAGAGAGGACAAACAAACGGATTAAGTCGATTATATCGACCCCAGTGCGTAACTGCTACTTATTTAATCGACCCCGAAAGGATGAAAGGCAAAGTCGACCTCGGCGGAATTTGAACTCAGAACGTAGCGGCAGACGTAATACCTATTTCTTTACTACCCACAAGGAGCTAAACACAGAGAGGACAAACAAGGACAGACAAAGGAATCAAGTCGATTACATCGACCCCAGTGCGTAACTGGTACTTAATTTATCGGTCCCCAAAGGATGAAAGGCAAAGTCGACCTTGGCAGGATTTGAACTCGGAACGTAGCGGCAGACGAAATACATATTTCTTTACTATCCACAAGAGGCTAAACACAGAAGGGACAAACAAGGACAGTCAAACGGATTAAGTCGATTATATCGACCCCAGTGCGTAACTGGTACTTAATTTATCGACCCCCAAAGGATGAAAGGCAAAGTCGACCTCGGCAGAATTTGAACTCAGAACATAAAGAGAAGAAAAAATGCCACAAAGCATTTTGTTTGAAACGCTAGCGGTTCCGCCAACTCGCCGCCTTAAACACAGAAGAACGTTTAATAAAATCAGGTGATCAAAATATATTGTGTATTGCTTTCTAAATTTCAATCTTTAAAACATAATTTTTGGAAGGTTTTCGTTATTTTATTTTTCTAACTTTACTTTCGAAATGAGTCACAAGTTTTTATTTATTCTCCAGTGTATCGCGAAATCAAAAAGATTGTAAATCATTCGTGGAGAGTTTCGCGAATCATCCATCTAAAATACTGCGTTGTTGCATTTCAGAAGTCTGGTGTTGACATATATTCTGATTTTCCATACAAGTAAACATTGTCTCCTGAGCTGAAATTTTACTGTATATCCCACTGGATATGGCAAGTGGCAGACACGGTTTTGGTCAAATAATATTTGTTCTTTTTTCCCCTCTTATTTTTGTTTATTTATTGTAAGAGAGCATCGTGAATAGGAAGGAAAAAATTGAGATAGCCAGAGCGGGTATTTGTGTTTCTGAGCAAGTGATGCAGTCACCGCACCATTGTAATAATAAAACAAAAAGGTAAAAGAAAACACAAAAACCAACATGGGAGCAACCATATGTTCTTCAAATCATACCTTGTCATCTTAGATAAGGAAACATACATTGAACAATGTAGTCCTTGACGTAACAAAATAATATCAGATCGTCTTGACGAGATTGGATTTTTCATATATCAGCTCGGGTTTGATCTACAGACTCAAAATGCAGATAAATGAAAGTATTACACAGGACAGTCTAACAAAATAGACTCAAAATAGAGTACAATCAGTTATTCAATATAGCTAAGGCGGCGAGCTGGCAGAAACGTTAGCACGCTGGGCGAAATGCTTAGCGACATTTCGTCTGCCGTTACGTTCTGAGTTCAAATTCCACCGAGGTCGACTTTGCCTTTCATCCTTTGGGGGTCGATTAAATAAGTACCAGTTACGCACTGGGGTCGATATAATCGACTTAATCCGTTTGTCTGTCATTGTTTGTCCTCTCTGTGTTTAGCCCCTTGTGGGTAGTAAAGAAATAGGTATTTCGTCTGCCGTTACGTTCTGAGTTCAAATTCCGCCGAGATCGACTTTGCCTTTCATCCTTTCAGGGTCGATAAATTAAGTACCAGTTACGCACTGGAGTCGATGTAATCGGCTTAATCCCTTTGTCTGTCCTTGTTTGTCCCCTCTATGTTTAGCTCCTTGAGGGCAATAAAGAAATAAGAAACGTTTGCACATTGGGTGAAATGCTTAGTGGTATTTCGTCTGTCTTTATGTTCTGAGTTCAAATACTGCCGAGGTCGACTCTGCCTTTCATCCTTTCGGGGCCGATAAATTAAGTACCAGTTGCGTGCTGGGGTCGATCTAATCGACTCGCCCCCTCCCAGAAAATTTCAGGCCTTGTGCTTAGAGTAGAAAATTTATTCAATACAGTTATTCATAAACTATATCAACTCACTTCTTCCTCAAATCCCATCTAATTTTTTTTTAAGTTAAAGGACACATTAGGTAATGGAGTCCTAAATACCCATAAAAGATGGCATGGTCACGGATGAGATGGATAACTTGAATTGAGCAACAATATCAACAATAACAACAACAACAACAACAACAACAACTACTACTACTACTACTACTACTACTGCTGCTGCTGCTGCTGCTGCTGCTGCTGCTACTACTACTACTACTGTTTCTGCTACTACTACTACTACTACTACTACTACTACTACTACTACTACTACTACTACTACTACAGTACAGTTAGAATGTGCGTTTAATGAAATAGTAAATCCAGCAACAGAATGTTAAGAGGCCACCCATTGCAGATACTAAGTATAACCAAGATTGTCGGAGAGTAAACAGTCAGGACAAAGGACCAAATTGAGAATAATTCAAGTATGCGGTTAGACAGCAACAAACAATGAATACAGCGTCAAACTGGTGCAGTTAGGCAAATGGTAGGGATTTAATGTGTAGTAGATCACTTTATACCATTGTTCTCAACTGGGGTTCCCTGTAAGATTTTGTTCACGTTTATGTACAAAAAAATCGGTCTTCTACAATACACAAAAAACTTTTTTTAATGTAATTCCTCATATTTAAGTATAAAAATATGATTGGATTTGTAAACATCGAATGGCTATAAGTGTTCATCCGAGTAAAATAGGAATCAAAAGAGGTCCTTAGGTAAAAAGAATGGTTGAGAAACACTGCTTTCAACAAAGGCTGCAGTAAATCAGATCAGAATGTTAAAACATTACAAAGTGTACAGTAAAACAAATGATAGAGTGGAAACTGTCCAACAGAAAACAATGTACAGAGAAAATATTGCAGAAGAGCATGCAAATGGATAAAAAATAAGATACGGCGAAAGAGGTTAGATTGCCGAAGTATAATGAAGTGCACATTTAGACTAAGGGATAATGTCAAATAGAGAGCAATGCCAAGAAACAATATAGTGGAACAAGTGAGGGCGGCGAGCTGGTTGAAACGTTAGCACGCTGGGCAAAATGCTTAGCGGCATTTCGTTTGTTTTTATACTTTCAGGGTTCAAATTCCACTGATGTCGACTTTGAACTTCATCGTTTCGGGTGGGTAAAATGAGTACCATTTGAGCACTGGAGTTGATGTAATCGACTTATTCCCCCCAGCCCCGCTCCGAAATTGATTGCTTTGTGCCAACATTTGAAATCAGTATAGCAGAACAGGTGAAGACGGCGAGCTGGCAGAATCATTAGCACGCTGGGCAAAATGCTTAGCGGCATTTCGTTCGTTTTTACGTTCTGAGTTCAAATTCCGCCGATGTTGGCTTTGCCTTTCATCTTTCCGAGATGGATAAATTATGTACCAGTTGAATACTGGGGTGTGATGTAACCGACTTACCCTCCCCTCCCCCTGAAATTGATTGCCTTGTGACCAAAATTTGTATAGTGGAACAGGTGAAGCAATCCAACACTACAATATTAGATAAACTGATAGATAGAAAGTATACAATAAATGGCAATGAAGACAGTTGATATGTTGAGAAAAATGAGACACGGAATCTCTATAAACTGACAGAAGAGATATTGTGAATATGTACTGTAGACAACAATGCAGACAAGCAAGTACAGAGAAATAGTCTAATCAAATTAAGAAATCAAACACTGCAGCTTTATAATTTTAATTTGAAATTCAAACAAAAGATTGTTAAACATACAGTCAAATGAAACAATGACACTACAATGACGTGAAACAGTTAAACAGTCAAAGTTTACTGTCTTAAACAATGCAAAGATTAGATAAAAAGAAAAACGTAAAGAAAAATCATTCACAGGAAAGACTTTTGTTTTTATCTAATTTTCTAAAATCAAATTTTTTCCATCTTGTTTACAAGTTTCAGTTTGGATGAAAACAAAGGAAATAAGGAGAAAAAAAGAATTTGAAATCAAGGCGGTAAGTAGAAAAAAAATATGAACGGAAATGAAGGGAGAAATGTATTTTAAAAAATTTATTAAAAGAAACATAATAATGATGATAATGAGAAACGTGTGGTAGTAAACAACAAATGACATAGATGGACAAACTACATCTTGTGTCAAATCTACACAACACACACACTCACACACACGCACACACACACACGCACACACATACATACAGATACAAGAAGTTTGCTTCCCCGTCAAATGGTTCTGGGTTCGGTCCAACTGCGTGGCACCCTGGGCAAATGTTTTCTACTATATCATAGAGCTGACCAAAATCTTGTGAGTGGATCTGTTAGTCGGAAACTGAAAGAAGCCCGTCGTATGTGTGAATGAAACAAGTAAAAGACAAAACAAAAGATATATACGTTTGTTACAGAAACAGGTGTAATAGAACTCAAAACAAGCCCATACACGTCGCCATGATTGATCGCTAGCCACTACACATTCTTTATTTTCTCTCCTTGTTTCTTTCAGTGTTCCTTTCTGTGGAAGATCGTAGGCTCGAAACGTTAAAGACTTTTTCACTTCCCGAGCATTATACTAATACATCTGTTTGTTGTCTACACCACCTGTTTTCGTGTTTTGTTTTTTTGTGAATTCTCCCCCATATACACTCAATTCAAATAAACGGATGAAAAACGAAGAAAAGGAACGTGAGGACGTACACAAGCAGTATATTAGTTTGGCGCTCGGTGGAAGGTGAGAGTTAAGCGTTTCGAGCAGAGCTCTTTTTTTCGACGAAGAGCTATGCTCGAAACGTTAAAATCACACCTTCCAGTGAACCTCAAGCTAATATATTTCTTGTGCTCGTCCTCGTATTCGCTGTCTTTCGTTTTCTTCCTTTTTTTTATCGGTTTATTTGAATTGTTTGTTTATTTGAGGTACTCCGACTATGGAGTACCTCATTCATGGATTTCTTACTTTCTCTGCACTTGGATTACCTTACCTTTTAATTCATTCGGAGTTCCTCGTATGTATGTATGCATATGAATATATACATTATATATAAATATAAATACTTCTATCTAGTAGTCTATATATCTATCTTTATATATATATATGTGTCTGTGTGTGTGTGTATGTATATATATATATATCTATATATGGATGTATATACATATATATGTGTGTGTCTCTGCGTGCGCGCGCGCGTGTATATATCTGTGTGCGCATTATTATATAATAATGTATATAAAGTATATAAAGTATATAAAAGGATATCCTTTAATACAATGAAACTAATTAGCGCTCTTCAGGATATATATATATATATATATATATATATTTATGTATATATATGGCAAGAATGGAGAGCAAATTTCAAAGGTCAAGTCGCTTTATCAAATTAAATCTCTTCGCATCTTAGGTACATTCATATACACTATCAATTAGTACATTTGTACTTGATTGGATAAAGGGACTTGACCTTTGAAATTTGTTCTCCATTCTTGCCTTATATAATATGTGTATATATATATATATATATACATACATACATACATTATATATACATATATATATAATATATGTATGTATGTATACACACACACACACACTCACAAGGGAGTGGTGAAAACCTCATGGCTTCCAGGGTGTCGCGAAAAGCCTGGTTGGAAGCCCAACCTTCCGAGTTCTTTTAAATGATTACGAAACCTTGCAATAAGAGTGTGAATCTGAGATAGGTATAAAATCATAATTAACTGATCCTACTGTATCTTGTTTTACTCAAGGCCAGGAACTTTTTAGCACCCTCTGGTATATATATATATATATATATATATATATATATATATATATATAAAGAATTTGAATTACACCTACGTTAAACTCCATTTATATATATATATAAATGGAGTTTAACGTAGGTGTAATTCAAATTCTTTTACTTCCGACACATGTTTCGAAGATATCATTGATATTATTCCAAAGGAATAAAATGGTGTAAAACAATGTAATCTTCACTTCAGGGAAGTGAAGAAATGAAACTCGTCAAAAAGAAATTTTAAAAAATGATGGATATGTATAGTGATTAACTGAACGCTATTAATATTGTTGGGAAAAAACGTTCTATAATATAACGTCCGAAAGAAAGAGGAGGGAATAAATTAATGAAAAACTAAATAAATGAGAAGTATATGACTATGTGTATATTAAATAAAACCTTATAGACTACGAAAAAGATATATCTAGTGAATGTGAAATGAAAGAAGAAAATTAATGTTTAAATAATATATAATACATACATACATACATACATACATACAAGGGTCTGCTGAAAAGTTCCTGGCGCTTTTACCCAAAGCCATAAACGTTCAGCAATCCCTCGTATATTTATGTATATATATATATATATATATATGTGTGTGTATATATTCACATTGAGATATACATATAAACAAAAATACATACACACACACACACACACACATATATATATATATATATATATATATATATATATATATATGTATATATATATATATATATATATATATATATATATATATATAAACTTACTTGGAGGAAACGAAACGACGCGAGGGCGCTCAGTCATACAATAGTGAAATAAATACGATATATGCATACATACATACATATATGTACGTACCTACATCTACATGTATATATACATGCATATATAAATATATATATGTGAGTACAGGACACCACAAATAGACGTAGAACTCAACGAGAAACGAAAACGTTAAAACAAATATGGAAACGGACCTTTTTTTTAACAACGAAAAAACAGAGTACAAGACAAACAACACAAAGAAAATTCCCCTTCATCAGCTGTCCCTAGTACGACTCCATGCGTGTTTCGAAGGTGAGAACAGATCACGACTCGTCGAACTAGCCCTTCCTACGAAAGAATTAAATAAAATTTCTTCGCAGAGGAGTAAAAACAAGGAAAGAAAAAAATGTGACAAAAACAGGACGTAAAAACGATACAAATAAAATTACAAAATAAAATACAAAATATACTCTCTCTCTCTCTCTCTCTCTCTCTCTCACACACACACACACACCACACAAACAAACAAACTAATACACGCACATACATCTAGGTGCATACTAATAGGTATTAAGACTAAAATCTCCTAGAGAGAAACTCATTCTATAAATCATCCCAGAGTGTTCACGCGACAAAAAGAAACAGGAGTGGCTGTAAGTAGCTTGCTTCCCAACCACATGGTCCTGGGTTCACTTGGGCAAGTGTCTTCTACTACAGCCTCGGGCCGTTCAAAGCCTTGTGAGTGGATTTGGTAGATGGAAACTGGAAGAAGCCTGTCGTATATGTGTGTATATATATATATATATATATATATATATATATATATATGTATGTGTGAGTGTGTGTGTGTGTGTGTGTGTGTATGTTTGTGGGTCTGCGTTTGTCTCCACAACATCGCTTGGCAACCGATGCTGGTGTGTTTACTTCCCGTAACATAGCGGTTTGGCAAAAAAGACCGATAGAGTAAGTACTAAGCTTACAAAGTATAAGCCTAGTGGTCGATTTGCTCGACTAAAGGCGATGCTCCAGCAAGGACGCAGTCAAATGACTGAAACAAGTAAAAGAACATAAAAGAATAAAACAATGCATATTTACATACAAAGACACTCATAAAAACGTATATCTTTATATATAAAAGTCAAGCTGTCTGTCTCCTACGATTTAGATTCCTAACTACTCCCATATTTTGCGGTGCAGTTTAACCAAAAGCGGGTATCTTATAGTCGTGATTCATCTCGAGCCCTTCTGGGTATTAGCGCGCGTCTACGATGAGTCTACGATTTAAAAAAAAATTTACCATAAATTTTTCCCATTTTTAATGCATTTTTTTTGCTATTATATAAGGGAAGTAACTCTCTAAAAATGTATTATTAAATCTCAGAACTTAAAAAGCTACAGTAACACCACCCCCTATGTGGTTAGCCATATTGAGATGGCTATTATACTTTACATCTCTAAAATTGCTTATATAGTTATTTCCCTTACAAACCCATGCAACGCCGGGCGATGCTGCTAGTGTAACTATAAATATGTATGCGTGTGTGTCCTCGCGTATATGTGTTTTTGTGTGCGTGTTTATATATATACATATATAGATGTGAGTGTGTAGTTATATATGTGCGTGCATATATATATATGTGTGTGTGTGTGAGTGTATGTGTGTGTGTGCGTGTATGCGTGTGCATGCGTATGTGTGTATGCATGTATGTATATAACCTGTATGTATACACTATTATTTCTCGAAAAATTCGTTCCTTTTTGAGATTTCACGTACGTGCGTAATTCGACGTTTGTTTTTATTCGCACTTTGATGTGTTTGTGTGTGTGAGTGTGTGTATGTGCGTGTGTGTGCGCGTGCATGTGTGTGTGTGTGTCTGTGTCTGTGCGTATGTCCACGTTTGTGCAAGTGTTTACACACACACGAACAACATCACAGCATTATATACATACATACATACATACATATATATATACTTATGTATAAAATTCATGTATATACATGTATGTATATATAGATGGCATGTGTAATGAACTGTTACATCGTGCTCCTTTATATGAATATATATATAGGTCTATATGTGTATATATGTATATGTGTATATCTATATCTATATCTTTGCATGTAATTCAATACACACACACACAAACACACACACACACACACACACACACACACACATGTGTCTATGTACTTACCTGCATAACCATGTCTATATGATTGTCTGTATATGTATGTATGTATGTATGAATTGTTAATTTTTAGCGTTCTGTTTATTTAGAAAGCTGTTCACGTTACGTTTTTCTCAATAATCCTCATCAATATTCTCGATACAGTTGTAGTTGTTGTTATTGCAGCTGTTGTTTTCCTTAACTTCTTTGATGTTGGTATTGCCGATATGATTGATTGTTTTTTTTCAGTTGTTTTTGGTATTTTGGCATCTAATATTTATTCCGTTTGTTCAGGACAATGATGTCTTTTATTCCCGTTACTTTTATAATGGTGATTAGTGGTCTTTGCTGTTGTTTATCTTGCTGTTCGTACTAGTCTTTCTTCTTCTTCTTCTTCTTCTTCTTCTTCTTCTTCTTCTTCTTCTTCTTCTTCTTCTTCTTCTTCTTCTTCTTCCCCTCCCCCTCCCCTTCTTCTTCTTCTTCTTCTTCTTCTTCCCCTCCTCCTCCTCCTTCTTCTTCTTCTTCCCCTCCCCCTCCCCTTCTTCTTCTTCTTCTTCTTCTTATTATTATTATTATTATTATTATTCCCCTCCTCTCTTCCCCTTCCTCTGAAGTTTTCTGTTTGCTTGCTTGCTTAAGCCCTCAAACACCTGTTAGTGAAAAGAAGTAGTTGTTGCACCATCCTCTAATGTCGTACATCAATCTTCTCCAATATATCTTAACCGCTTGCTAGAACCCAGGGTTCCGTTAATGATTCGATTTCCTCTCTTTGATGTTATCCGTCCATCTTTTCCTTTGTCGGTATCTTCTTCTTTCTTTGCCCGTCTACAGTTTCCATCAAGAACAGTCTTCCGCAACGCGACAGCTTCTTGTTTCAGAGTCATGCACCTGAGTCTCGGTTTTTTTTCTTCGTATCAGTATGAAGGAATTCCATGTTAGCTGATGTGATGCTGGATCGTTTCGCGAAACTACTCGTTGGTGATGCGGTCAAAATGATCGTTGGGGATGTGGTCGAAATATGAGGGTCTCAATTCCAGCGCCTCAGAATCTCTGTAGTGAGAGTTCATGCCATGCAAGCGTATATCACACGGGGTGTACTAAACACACAAAGTTTTGGAATTCTTCTTTCCTTCGTCATCGTCGTCGTCGTCCTCGTCGTCATCATCATCATCATCATCATCAACATCAATATTATCATTATTATTGTTATCATTAAGGTGGCGAGCTGGCAGAATCTTTCGCATACAGGAAAAGTGCCTAGCGGCATTTCGTCCGTCTTTACGTTCATCCTTTTTGGGTCGATAAAATAAGTACGAGTTGAGTACTGGGGTCTACGTAATCGACTAGTCCCCTCTCGTAAAAATTTCAGGCCTTGTCCCTATAATACAAAGGATTATTAATATTGAAACAGAGAGCTGGCAGAATCGTTAATTCACCAGACAAAACGCTTAACAACATGTCGTTCGTTTTTACGATCTCAGTTGATATGCCGCCGAGGTCGACTTTACCTTTCATCCTTCAGGATCGATAAAACAAGTTCCAATCAAATACTGAGGTCGATGTAATTGACTATCCCTCTCCCCTGAATTCCAGGTCTTGTGCCTAAAGTAGAAAGGATTATTATTATTATTATTATTATCATTGTTGTTGTTGTTGTTGTTATTATTATTATATTGTCTTTACACAGCTTTTAACGCTGGAGATGTACTATGATGTCAGCTGTTCACTACCAGTGAACTAAGGTAACACCCCGTATTTTTCGAGCACCATCGGGAGTATTCGAGCGGTTCCAGGCAGTGCTGTTTTCTGCAAGTGCTCCCCCATTATTACTGCCCCTATTTGTTCTACGTACTTCTCAAGATTTTTACTAACTGTTCCCAGGGCTCCGACAATTATTGGTATTAATACCACCTTTTTCAGCGACGACAACTGCTTAACCTCCCAAGCTAATCTGTTATATCTATCAACATTTCTTTCTTCCTCATCGCATACCTTGTTGTCAGCTGGGCATACTATATCCATGATCCAGCATAGTTTGTTTCTTTCTCAATTATCACTATGCCTGGTTTCCTATTCTCTATCTCATGGTCGCACTGAATCATGAAATCCCATAGGAGCTTTACATTATCAGTTTCGATGATGCCTTCGAGTTTATGTTCCTGTCACTTGTTTGCTCTGTCAAGTCCATACTTGTTGCAAAGAAATTCCTCTCAACACATGGCTATGATGCTCCCCCACTACTTCTGCTCGTGATCAGAGATGCACATATCGTCAGCCACTAAGAGGCATGCTCAACTGGTTAAGGTCAAACAACTGACAAGCAAATCTGTGGTATTCAGCAGAATATTTGCTGTAGCCCACGATGTAAAACAAGTGTACGCTCAATACCATAAACTCTACGCCACATGCTTTCACGTAATGTTAACGTTTGTACATTTACTCTGGGTTTAGATTATTCCTTTCATTCGTTAATTTCTCATTTCTTTCACCTTGCAATAATAATCCTTTCTACTATAAGCGTAAGGCCTGCCTAAAATTTTGGCGGATGGGGATAGTCGATCACATCGACCCCACTGCGTAACTGGTACTTACTTCATCGACCCCGAAATGATGAAAGGCAAAGTTGACCTCCGCGGAAACCTTAAAGTAATAATAACAACCCTTGTAGTAGTAGTAGTAGTAGTAGTAGTAGTAGTAGTAGTAGTAGTAGTAGTAGTAGTAGTAGTAGTAGTAGTAGTAGTAGTAGTAACAGTAACATTTTGTCTGGAATTATAGTAATGGCATCAAGTTTTGCCAGAAAGCCAGCAATTTTAAGGGAATGGGTACGCCAATTGCATCAAACCCTCAGGTAGTACTCATTTTATCGAGTCCGAAAATAATAATAATATAAATAATAATAATAATAATAATAATAATAATAATAATAATAATAATAATAATAATAATAAATTAGACCAAAGCCAAACTTACAAATATTTAGGAATCCATGAACTAGATAAGACACAACACACACAAATGAAAGAGAAAATATAAAAAGAATATTATAGACGAATTAGATCAATACTAAAAACAGCGCTCAATGCTAAAAACAAGAGAATAGGTATTAACACTTTAGCTGTCCCAGTTATAAGTTACAGCTACAATATCCTTAACTGGACACGAAATGAACTAACCAAAATAGATTGGAAAACAAGAAAAATAATGACAGGTTCTAGGATGCATCACCCAAAATCTGACATAGAAAGGCTATATATACAACGTATAGAAGGTGGTGGAGACCTTGTGCAGCTGGAAAACTATTATAAAATAACCACCATAAGACTGCAAAAAATCCACTTCAGAAGGAAGGAAAACTGATCAAATAGCGGCAAAACACGAGCAAAACAAAAACTTTTCTCAGTATTTAAGGAAGCTGACAAATACAAACAAGAAATCATACCACCTAATGAAGAAGAAGAAGAAGAAGAAGAAGAAGATGATGATGAAGAAGAAGATGATGAAGAAACAACAAAAGCTATAAAACAAATGAAATCCAAACTAAAACTAGAACAGCAATGGACCATGATAAAAGGATGGCAAGAAAAGCCTCTTCATAGCAAATACTGGACAAAAATAAAAGAAATAGACAAAAGAAAAACCCCAGCAATGGTTGAGAAGCCCTGGACTCAAAGCGGAGACAGAGGGATTTTTAATTGCAGCACAAGACCAAAGCCTCCCCACCAGAAATTACCAAACACATATAATGAAAAGAAATATAACAAGTAACTGCAGAATATGTGGAAATGGACAAGAAACAATAAATCATATTATCTCTGGCTGCCCAGTCCTGGCTAAGAAGGAATATATTCACAGACACGACAGAGTTGAGACCTTCATACACTGGAAGCTATACCAACATTATGGTATAGCAACAGAAAAAAGATGGTATAGGCACACCCCAGAAAAGGTCACAGAAAACGAGAAAGCAACCATGCTCTGTGATATGCCAATACACACAGATAGAGAAATTAAGACCAACAGACCAGATATAGTTGTCAGAGATCATGAAGGAAAAAATGTTTTCTAATTGATGTATCAATACCAGCAGATGACAACGTGTCTCTAAAAGAAATGGAGAAACTTTCAAAATACAAAGACCTGGAAATAGAGGTAATTTGAATGTGGAATCTAAAAACAGAAACAATTCCTATCATAGTAGGTGCATTAGGCATGATAAAAAATATTCAGACAAATACATAACAAAAACACAAGGACTTACAAACACATATAACATACAGAAAATTGCACTACTGGGCACTGCACACATCCTACGCAAAACACTTTCAATACAGTAACCATCAGAGCATCACAACAAAACACAGCACATACCCAAGGCACACAGAGCTGCGCTCGGTAGTGAAGTGAAAGTATGATATAAAAAAAAAACACTGAATAATAATAATAATAATAATAATAATAATAATAATAATAATAATAATAATAATAATAATAATAATTCTTTCTAAAATAGGCACAAAGCCTGAAATTCTGGGTGAGAGGGTTCACCTCTAACATTGACTCCAAAGCTCAGCTGGTATTTATTCTATCAACCTCGAAAGGATGAAAAGCAAAGACGATCTTGGCGGATTTTTAATTCAGAATGTATCCGACGTGGTAAAAATTCTGTCAGCTCGCCGCTTCTATAATAATAATAATAATAATAATAATAATAATAATAATAATAATAATTAATATAATAATAATAATAATAATAATAATAATAATAATAATAATAATAATAATAATAATAATAATAATAATAATAAGAAGAAGAAGAAGAAGAAGAAGAAGAAGAAGAAGAAGATGGCTATAGATAACTGAAAGTGATTTCAAACCGAAAACGGAGTGTTCTAATCTGTGCTGCCCAAGAGCAAGCATTAAGAACCAATTACATCAAATACACAGCGCAGAAAGTGATAAGTGCAGAATTTGTGGACAAAATAGTGAAACAGTATGGCATATTACTAGTCAATGCATGCCACTAGCCCCAAATGAATATAAGAGATATAGCAAGGATTGTCCATTGACACTTTGCAACAAGTACGCTCAACACCATAAACTCTACGTCACATGCTTTCACGTAATGTTAACGTTTGTACATTTACTCTGGGTTTAGATTATTCTTTGCCTTCTGTCATTCTCATTTCTTTTTCCTTACAATAATAATCCTTTCTGTTATAAATTTTTGGCGGATGGGGATAGTCGATTACATCGACCCCAGTGCGTAACTGGTACTTACTTCATCGACCCCGAACTCTTCCACGCCATACGATCGTATGTCCCGATCATCCATAGCAGCTTTCATTTCCTCAACTGGAGCAGTCTTCATACCATCAGCTTGATACCCTGTATCTCCCACAAGATAATTGGTATATGTCCCTCTTTGTCTGCCAGTACTGTCTCTATGCGTGGGTTTCCAGAAAAGGAGATGTGTCCTGCATAATGCGTTCTTCTTTTTCTGATTACCAAGGTGATGATAGAAAGACTGCCATACAGTCGCAACTTTGTAGGGTGCTGCTACTGAAGAAAGTCTTCAAAGCAGTTAGAAAAATATATTTAAAACATTTTTAATGCAAAAGGAAAGATAATGTGTTTGAATAATCTAGCTTTTTCAGTAATAAATCACAGTTATAATATTCTCAGTTGGATGCGAAATATATTAACGAGACTAGACGTAAAAACAAGATTAATAACGATATTTAGAATACACGAACCAAAATCTGACAGAGATAGGTTATATTTAGTTCGAAAAGAAAAAAAAACTGGGATTTATTCAATAAGTAAACTATTGTATAATATTCACTGTTGACTACAAAAATATCTTCTAAAAAAATAACGGAAAATCGAACAAAACACCGTTTTCCGTCTTCAAGGAAACCGACAAACTGAATTGTAAATCACCTGAAAACAGTGTCTAAAGTCACAAGGAGGTTTCCTACAGGAAAATTTAAGTAAACAAATAAATAGATAAGTATTAAGCTCACTTCATTAAGTAACTACAGAATGTGTCGAGGTGAGTAAGAAGCAATAGACTCACACAACCCTATTTACCTTTATTTCCTTCATATAACTCCGAATCACTAGCACGTTTGCTGCAACTACTGTAACATCAACGAAGACTATCTAGTCACATGAATACACAAACACACACACGCGCACGCACACACACACACACACACACACACACACATACATACACATACACATATATCTCAAAACCAGCCGGTCTGATGGTCCTGTCCAGTTGCTAGAAGATGGTAGGAGTTCGCTCCCTTGCTTGCAATATATATAGTGTGCAGATTGCATCGATCACCATCTAGATGAGATGTCCTCTTGTTGTTAAAAAATGGTAGTAACGTCGGTTCGTGCAGAACAGCAATGTTGAAGCAGCTACAAACATTACTTCTCAGTATAGTTACTATTTCTCTCTGTATTCTGTATCTTGGTGGTTTGGCACACAGAAGAAGTTAAAATAAATACAATGTATGAAAGAAAAAATACCGGGGTTGATAAGATCTTTTTAAATGCTTTCAAATCAGTGCTCCAGCATGGCAGAGGCTTAAATACCGAAATTATTAAGAGAGAAAAAAATAATTACATGTACATATGCAAATGTCAATCCATACTACGCACGTATGTATGCATGCATGTGTATGTATGTACGTATGTATGCATGTATGTATGTATGTATGTATGTATGTATGTATGTATGCATGCATGTGTATGTATGTACGTATGTATGCATGTATGTATGTATGTATGTATGTATGCAGGTCATTTTTCAGTTTATTTCAAGATTTCTTGCCAATAGAGAAAGAACCGATTTCTAACCTAGATCAGATGTTCCTTCATTGGAATTTCAACATCAACAGCAGGGTATTTTTGTATGTACGTATGTATGTATGTATGTATGTATGTATGTATGTATGTATGTATGTATGTATGTATGTATGTATGTGTGTATGTATGTATGTTTGTACATATGTGTGAGCAGATTTGTATGTTTTGTTTTATGCATGTTTTCTCGAGTCACATATCTAGACATGCTCAAATATTTTTAAATGGT
>NC_043005.1:50577723-50600223 GCF_006345805.1 Octopus sinensis | reverse complement strand
CCATACTCCTGTAATTTAAGGCGGTTCCTAAACATATTGACAGTTATTTGGCCAATCCACTTTAGAGTTATGTATTTTGGCACGAAATGCGTTCCAGCACCAATAGTCATAGATATCCTATCCCCTGAGCCAATTGTTGAGATTATTTTTCGATACGATTGATAGTTAAATATCTTGGCTCGATGACATATAACATCAGCCATATTGTTCCATAGTTAGATATTCAACTCGTTGAGGTGTTTGAAACTGTATTTCGATACAGATCATAGTGATATGCAATGTTATTGCCAGTTCAAATATGCTTGTGGCACGTTTGAATCCGTGAGCAACCTATTCACTATGTTTTGTCATGGAGTAAAATTTCTTGCTGTAGACGCCGACAAAACACAGCACAACAAATGGCTTCTTTACGGTTTCGAACGTGCTACAAGCGTATTTGAACTGGTCATGTCATTGCATTTATACACATCACTGCTTAGCGTTCCCACTCTGTAATAGAGGCATATTCCCTGGTTGAAACAATACTGTAAAGTATGCTGGTTGATTGTTGACTAACCAATCTCCTGGCCCATATGATATTATTTTTCTAAATAGTTCATTTAGAAGTAGGTTCGACAAAGTAGGAATAACTCAATGCTGTAAGCTGTGGAAGCTTTGTAAAATTGAAAAATGTTTCTGCTGGGTTGTGGTGTCGATATTACTAGGAATGGTAGAAGCGGATGGTAGAGCTTTAACTGCTTGAGACAGCCAAATCTCCACCAAATTACATTTTAGTGTCTTTAGGATGGGCGGTCATGCAAAATGATACAGATAGGATTACAGTCTATGATTTTGACCACAGTATATAGCCGGTAACTGAATTTATTGAAGCCCTAGAAGCAAGAAGAGCAAAGTCGACCCCGACAGTATTTGAAGTAATTAGCGAAAAGGGACACCAAAACAACGGAAAACAACTTGTCACTGTTACACGCACCAGCAGCATTGCAAAATTGAAGCAGATTTCACTAAATTGCTGCATAGCGTCCTACTACTCCAAGCGTTGTAATTTGAAGATATACGAACCAATGATACATCCTTGATATGATGCCTCGAACGACTGGAAAAAGCAGCCAAATTTCCATAAAATCAAATCGCAACGTCTTACAAAATGGATGGATACATTGGATAATACAATCCAAATAAACTATGGCTCCAAAAAGTTTTTAAAAGCATGGTTGTCACATGTAAAATATCTTTAGGTTATGGGTTGGATCAGTCGGGGACCGACTTTGGTTACACACAGCAATTCTTCTAGCGATTTACCGAATCAGCTAATGAAATGAATGATGAAAATTTCTTATCTGCATTTTTAATCTGTTCGCTAATCTGCTTCAAAGCAAACTGGAAAGAAGCTAATCTAGTATTAATCTCAAATTTTGACACAATACCAGATATTTCGGAGGAAGAGCAAATCGAATACACTGACCCCAGGGCTCAACTAGTACTTCTCTTATAGAGCCCGAAAGGATGAAAGGCAAGGTCGATCTCGGCGGAATTTGAACTGAGAACATCAAAACGAAAGAAACACCTATTTCTTTATTACCCACAAGGGGCTAAACACAGAGGAGACAAACAAGGACAGACAAACGGGTCAAATCGATTACATCGAGCCCAGTGCTTAACTGGTACTTATTTAATCGACCCCGAAAGGATGAAAGGCAAAGTCGACCTCGGCGGAATTTGAACTCAGAACGTAGCGGCAGACGAAATACGGCTACGCATTTCGCTCAGAAAGTCAGAAGCAACACCGTTAAGCATTTTACCCGGCATGCTAACGATTCTAAGCTCATCTAATATTCGTAACCTCAACGTACGAAAGTAAAATTTTCAATTTATAGTTATTGTTATGGTGTTTGTCTCGTTTACTCTCGATTTTCACAGAATAATCTTCAAAATCAGTCCTGTGGTAATTGAACAGCGATATCATATCCTAAGGTCTTTAAACACAAAGAGATTTAAAAAGAGATTCATTGGCATTTTATCTTTATGCTTAATCATTTACTCGTTTCAGTTGCTGGACGACGGCTTTAGTAGGGCATCGCCTTGAATGGTTCTGTAGAGCAAATCGTCCGATAGCAATACATTTTTTTAACCTGGCACTTATTCAATTGGTTCTGTTTACTGAACCACTGAGTTGCGGGGACGTAAGCAAACCAACACCAGCTGTCGAGTGGTGGAGGAGTACAAACCCAAACGCAAACATACACATTATATACATGCATATATATATGTCCTTACCTTCGAACGCGGAGTAGATGAAACAGGGACAACTGAAAAAGGGGAATATTCTTTATGTTGTATGTCTCGTTTCTATGTTTTTATGTTTTCGTTTTTCATTGTGTTCAACGTTCGTTTGAGGTCCTGTACCCATATATGCATGTATATATACATATATACGTAGGTACGTACATATATGTTGTATATATGCATATATATATATATATATAATATATATATATATATATATATATATATATATATATATATATATATATATATATATATATATATACACTAATATGTTACATTACTCGATAGTCAAGATAAAACTCTGAGTTTCAGATGCCGAAGTGGAAATCCACAACACCATCTCTTCGGTTACCTGGCTATTTGAAAACGCTATGAAAACATTTTTTCATAGCATTTTCAAATAGCCAGATAACCGAAGAGATGGTGTTGTGGATTTCCACTTCGGCATCTGAAACTCAGAGTTTTATCTTGACTATCGAGTAATGTAACATATTATTGTATAGATAAATTTCCTCTATTTACATAATATTGAGGTCTCTTCCTTTCTTTTGTTATCTTACCGTTTTACCAATATATATATATATATATATATTATATTATATATATATATATATGTATATGTATATACATGCGACGGACTTTTACGCAGTTTCTGCCTTCGAAATTCACTCACAAGTTATAGAGCAGCCCACATCTTATTGTAGAAGATTGCTGCCCAAGGAGACGCGCAGTGAGATTGAGCCTGAAACCACATCATTGCAAAGCTAGCTCCTTAACTATACAGCTATTTCTGCGGATCAGTATTACAGTATTACAAATGTGAAAGCGTTAGAAACAAAATGAACATTATTAGAAGGGTTTTCCGAGAAATAACTTTGGTAATGTCAGTTGATCAGTGATTTTCAGCTGGCTCTATTACATTTATGAGTCCCTACAGTATATTTAGTAAGATCCACCCATCTTCTCCGCTCTCTATTCCTGAGAAGATCATGAGAGTACGGGCACTTCCTCCATACTGTCCTATCAGAAATAACCGTCATTAGATTTTCCGGCTGGATTTCCAAGTTTGACCAGCGAGTATTATCTGACCATCTCATTCTCGGTCTACTCCTAGATCTCCTGATGGATAGCTCGGATTGAAAAATCCGTCTTGCGATTTTTTCCCTGCAACATTCTATTCACTTGTCCATCGTACTGGAGCTGTGATCTCTCAATGAGGAGAAGTAACGGCTCGACCTAGATCTTCGAGTTACATACCCTCTTGAGTAATAGTACTTCAGAGATTCTTCAGAGTAACCTCATACATATATATATATATATGTATATATAGGGAGAGAGAGAGAGAGAGAGAGAGAGAGAGAGAGAGGTGGGGAGATAAGATACACCAAGCTAACAAAAAATCTTGTGATCGGTATTGTACTCCAGGTAATCTGAAGTCGAATGCCGAAGTCGAAGTCCATCACCAGTCAAATTTCTGAAACCAAGGTTGTATTACTCAGTTTCAGATGATATGTTTGCTATGCTTTTACAGAGTAGTACATATATTTAACATTATAATATTATATATATATATAATGCTAAAAATATCTAAAAAAAATATCTAATACCAATCGAGAGATATGGAAAAGTGATAATAAGAAAATGCACTATACTATTTTACATTGCAGTTAATAAACACCAAAGTATATTTTTACAGCCAAATAATTTCAAAATATTTTTTACAGCCAAAATAGTTTCAAAATAATTTCAAAATATAATAATATGCACTGAAAAACAGATTATCATAATCAAATAAATTCAGAATACATGGTTACATATTCCAAAATATATTATCATATCCAAAATACGTTACTACAATCAAATGATTTCAAGATTATGTCTACGAAAATACATGTTTACATTAATATCATTTCAGAATATGTTATTAAACACTACAAAGCCCATAGTTACAAAAATACATGATCAAATACTCCAATGTAGATAATTACAAACCGGTTTCACTTTTTTATGAGAGAAATTCATTGTTTCGTATAAGCCTTTAACATATAGTCTATCTACCTGAAGTAGATATCTTGATATATTCAAGTAATAAATATATTTAGATCACATTTAAAGTTTCATCTATATGATCTATTGCAACTAAGTAATTTAGGGTATGTCTGTGATACTTATCTTTGGGGGTTACAACTGTTACACTAATTTTTTTTTCTAATGACACCCGTTACTTTTTGAAAATTTTACAGCTGTTTTACATTCATAGATATTTATATTTTCGTTTCTTTTTGATGTTTTGACGTTTTGATGTGTTGATGTGTATTTTTGATGTCCTCTTAATATAATTATGTTCCTTTACAACGACTGTTTTTTGAAATCTAAACCGGTGCTTTATTTTCAAAGAAATATTTTCCATATAGCTGAGATGATTTCGCTTTGTGAGTCACGATTAAATATATAAAAACGGAAAATTATTTGAAAGATAGCTCTATTCAGTTCTCTACAGTTGTATGTATTCATATATATATATATATATATATATATATATACACATACATGTATGTATGTATGCATCTATGTATCTAAAATATTTGTGAAAGTATACAATTGGTATGGAAATTTAAAAATTTAAACTAGAGTCACTGATGTAACTGAATCTGTATCACGAAACAGCTATAGTCATACGGAATAAACACTTTTTGCTCCTTACCTCTCTTGGATTTTCAGGTGAGTGGTAACGTTGAATTTACACCCGAAACTTAATTAGTCTTCCCTGATAGCTGGACACGCTGAGGACTGCTTAATGCAAGATCTATTTGATTCCCTAAATCTCCATTGTGCGTGCGCGTGTGTATGTTCTTAATTCCTTTACCTTCGTGCCTTTTCCTAGGCATGTCAGTATTCTTCGTCTCCGCCAAACCTGTATTTATGACCATGTTCATCTGTTTGTAATTTAATACACCGTTTCGAGGTCGTGCTGAAATAATACGGTTGGATTTCCTTCGATATCGCATGATCTTGAATAATCATTGTTCATGTAAGATAAATGATTTATCTATCTCCTTGCTATAGAAACGATCGTAGATAGATAATACATGTGCTACCAATATCTTCATTCTTTTATTTGTTTCATTATTTAATCTGCGATCGATGGACAGGTCACAGATTTTCAATTTGTGTGCAATATTCTGTATTAGCGGGATTGTTTCTCCTTTCTACATATTCTGTTACTCTGGAGTTTACATGAGCGCTGGGTAGGATTATCGCTTGGATTTCACACGTCCCCATTTACGTATTGTTTGTGTATGTATGTATGTATGTATGTATGTATGTATGTATGTATGTATGTATGCATGTATTGTGTATGTATGTATTGTGTATGTATGTATGTATGTATGTATGTATGTATGTATGTATGTATGTATATTTGTATGTATGTATGTATGTATATATGTATGTATGTATGTATATATGTATGCATGTATGTGTATGTATGTATGTATGTATGTATGTATGTATGTATGTATGTATGTACCGGCTAAAGTTTTAGTTGCCAATTCTGTACAAATCATTTTAGATCTTTAGCTGGGCTAAAAAGTCACATTCAATCACAGCACCAGTAACGGTTAAGCTTCGTGCAATGGCCATACTCGATAACGAGGGGGCAGCCATCATGTATGCATATATATATATGTAGTAAGTATGTATGTGTCTGTCTATCTGTATGTATGTATATGCGTGTGTGTGTGTGTGTGTAAGTATTCTTTTATTCTTTTACTTGTTTCAGTCTTAAGACTATGGCCATACTGTGGCACTGCCTTGAATTTTTAGTCGAATGAATCTACCTCAGTACTTACTAGCTTTTAAGCATAGTGCTTATTCTCTCGGTCTCATTTGCCGAACCTCTAGATAAGGGAGACACGTACACACCAGTAGCAGTTATCAAGCTGTGGTCGTAGGTCAAACACACAGATACACACATACGACGGGCATCTTTCAGTTTCTGTCTACCAAATCCACTCACAAGGCTTTGGTCGGCCCGAGGCTATTGTAGAAGACACTTGCCCAAGTTGTCACGCAATGAGACTGAACCCGAAAACATGTGGTTGAGAAGCAAGCCACGCTTGCGCCAATACTTAGCTCCAGGAAGACATATCTTCCAGGTGGTTTATTCAGCACGCTTTGCGCATTTGATATTTATTACAAAGAGAGATAACTCCCGCCACTCTAGCTTCGAGACTACCATATCACAAACTTTCAATCTTATTGGATCTCTTCGGTGGCGGGTACTCGTTTATCATATGCATCCATCCATCCACACTCACACAGACACACGCACACACACTACATACACATATGCTTCATATGTATATATGACATGGTACATGCACACGTATGTATATATATATATATATATAATATATATATATATATATATATATATATATATATATATGGATATGTATGTGCGTATGATAATATGCATATGGCCCAGTTGTCTCAAGTTAGCAAATATTTGTGTGATGAGCATAATATTTTACTGGTAAACATATTGACTGCGAATTGTTTAAGTATAACTCAAGTAAATTCAGATAGTGTAACCTTAAAAAATAACCTGAAAATAATAACATCGTGAGACGATAATAAAGCAGTTTTGAAATAATAATGGATTTTCACAATGAAGACTCTGTATAACTTTTTGATAGAAATCATAAGTAAGCCTTTATAATAATATATATATTAGCAACAGTGGTAGTAATATTAACGAGCGTTAATATTTATCCCACCTTAAATGCGGATGTTGTGTTAGAACAAACTATACTGCGCTAGATACCATGAGAGAAACTCACATATTGGCTTTTGGTGCAAAATACACTCTTCTTCTCGATAACGATATAGACAAAAGTTTTTCTCACACTATAGTTTGTTCTACGTTTATCTGGGGATAAATATTACTTCTCGGTACTACTACTACTACTACTACTACTACTACTAATACTACTACTACTACTACTGCTGCTGCTGCTGCTGCTGCTGCTATGTCCGTCACTGATATATATTTTTTAACAAGCACACTGCCTAATCGCGATACCAGCACCTACTCTGGCATTGTTTTTCTATATATCGCTGGCGGGGGAGATGATTCGCTGCAATCTCTAACGGTCGAGCGTCTACCACTGACGAGACGAAAGAAGGTTGAAATCACGTGATCAGGAGGTCTTGGGGCTTGCAACAAAAGTCAATATGAGATTCTCTCTCATGGTAACTGCCGCACTGTAATTTGTTCTAATAGAACATTCACGTTTAAATGGGAGAAAATCTTACCTCATAATGAGGTTCACTACCTTTACACTTCTTGTATATATGTTGATGCAGATGGGTGACCCCAAATAAACGAAACTATGAATAATCTCGACCTGGCTGAACGATCAAACATTACGATCAAGTATTACGTGTGATCGTTTGTCGTTGTTTAGCTCAAGATCACTCTTGATCAAAGAGTTTGGTGATCATATCATCATCTATAATAATAAATGCCAAAACGATTTTCTGTGTGTCAGTGTGTCACGTTGACACCCCTCTCTCACTATTAAATGACATTTCTACTATTCCTCATCTTGCGGTGAGAGTAATAGTAGGCATAGAGACTGTGAGTGCGGTATGAGATTGGCGGTTGTGATGATATTGGTTGATAGTAATAGTATGAGCTGTAGTTGTGATAGAGGCAGAGGCAACGGTGGATAGATAGATAGATAGATAGATAGATAGGTAGATAGATAGATAGATAGATAGATAGATAGATAGATAGATAGATAGATAGATAGATAGATAGATAGATAGATAGATAGATAGATAGATAGATAGATAGATGGATGGATGTTTCGTCTCGTTTCGTTTCTCTTAGTCTCTCTCTGTCTCTCACGCTGTCTCTTCTTCCCTCATGCACACGGACACATACACACTCATACACACGGAAACACAGATCTGTAGAGACAGATGCCTTTCAATCCTTCCGTGTTCTATTAGGAAAGTGGTATGGATAAAGACCTATAGAAATAATTTTTCATCCATTTAAACATTAAATGATTCATTAATGAACTATTAGAGTCTGATTCTGTTGTCATTGTTTACATTTTACAACGTCAAACTTATGAATTCAGCGGCTGAAAAATCTATCAGAAAATCGATAACCCCAAGCATATAAAGAAATGCAATAGCATCCAAGGGAGACCATAGGAATGACTAGTCAAGAGTTAGCTCCCATATATAATTATTTTAAAATATTTCTTGTAATTTCAATTTCTCAATCAAATATTAATAAAAACATTGATGGTATATATAAAAGAATGTAACTTATGAATGGCACTGCTGTTAAGTGACTAATTGAGTACATTACACTTCTTATATCAGTATCTTACTAGTTTCGAATATGTTTTTACCATCCAGTATTTGATATATGGAATTAAGAGATCCTCGTTATATCATGTATGTATGTATGTATGTATGTATGTATGTATGTATGTATGTATGTATGTATGTGTGTGTGTGTGTGTGTGTATGTTTGTCTGTATGTATGTATGTATGTATGTATGTTTGTATGTATGTATCTCTCTCTCTCTCTCTCTATATATATATATATATATATATATATATATATATATATGTGTGTGTGTGTGTGTATGTGTGTGTGTGTGTGTGTGTACATATCATTTTCAATGTTATCCCGAAATAATTAAAGTAGAAAAAGACCCCACAACTTTCAAACGGTACCTGGACAAATTCCTCCAAGAAATACCGTATAAACCACCTACACCTGGCTACGTCTCAACCAACAACAACTCTCTGCTTGAGTGGTCCATGATGTCCCGAAATAATTAACTCAAAGACTTTTCCAGGTGGTGCTATTGAGTTAGTCATAGCCTGGGCCGATAATGGTCGAAACCAATCTATATTATCGAAATGAGGAGTAAGTAGATAGCCCACAACTTTTGAAGGGTCGTTCTTTATGTTACTTGTCATGTTTTCCGTTTGTTTCTCTCGTTGTTTGCGTATTGAACTCATTTGTTTTTGTATTTCATGTTGTTTACTGTTGGTGACGTCTTTATAATCTATATAAATGACCTTTCCAGCGTCATAAAACACAGCAAAGTGAAAATATTTGCTGATGGCTGTAAGCTCCAGAAAATTATCAATGAAGAATAAGACCGACTTGAACTCTAGATTGGTTTATATGCTGTGAGTCAATGGACAGACAAAAACAAAGTGTAACTAAACGAGGGAAAATTTGAGCTGGTGCATTTTGGAAGAAAGCTTCTGCTAAAACAGTCATACTCACTTCTTTCAGGGGAACCACTCACAATATCTAATAATATCAGAGATCTAGGAGTAATTGTTGATAAGAATCTCCGCTGGAGTGCCCACATCAACTATAATGTTGATATACCTCGTAGAATGAGCTTCTAGATCGTAAGAACCTTCCAGTCCAGAGAACAAGGTGTCATCATTCCTCTTTTCTCCTCCCTTGTACTGCCACACCTGGAATACTGCTGCCCCTGTCGTCTCCTCGTAGAAAACAAAACGTTTCGATAAGGGAATCACCCCAGAGGTCATTCACTAAAAGAATTAAAGGCATAGCTGATCTCGATTATTGAAACCGCCTTAAAGCACACACATACGGTATTCAAATATGCAATGCAATGTTCTGCACTGAAAAGCTTTAGTAACCTGAGATCATCTTAACACTTATTAGCCCAAATCTCTTCATGTGTGTACACTAAAATGTAAACACAACAACCAAGGAAATCAATTCTAATACGGTCAGTCGATCAAAAACAACAATGTCTCTATGTAGGAGAGGATATGGGATTTAGAAACCAGCTGGTAAAAACTTGAGAGGGTTCATTTTTTTTTTTTTTTTTTTTTTTTTGCATGATCAAAACAAGGAAGGTGGTGATCTGCAGAATCGTTAGCACGCCAGGCGAAATGCTTAAGCGGCATTTTGTCCGTCTTTAGGTTCTGAGTTCAAATTCCACCGGGATTGACTTTGCCTTTCATTCTTTTAAGTACCAGTTGAATACTAGAGGCGATGTGTTCGACTAGCCCCTACCCCACAAATTGTGCCTATATCAGAAAGGATTATTAAAAGAAATATTGGCAGAATCATTAGAAGATATTTATTCCACCTATTTATGCTCTGAGTTCAAATCCCTCCTAGGCTAAATTTGTCTTTCACCCCCCTGGGGCCGAGAAAATGAAGACCCATTCAAGTGTTGGGTTAAATATAATAACTAACTTTTGTCTCCAAATTTCAGTCTTTGTTCCTGTATCGTTTTCAAATTTTCACAGAAGGCCATCGATTTTGGCGAAGTGGCTAAGTTGATTAGATTGACTCCAGTGCATAACCGGTACTTATTTTATCGACTCCGAAAAGGATGAAAGGAAAAATCAAAGTTGATGCAATTTGAATTCAGAATGTAAAGCCGGACGAAATACAGTCGAGCATTTTGTCCGGCGAGTTAATGATTCTGCCAGCTTGCTGCCTTAACAGCGTAAACATGGAACATACATAAATTGAAGTTACGTAGCCTACTTTTGTAGAAGAGAGGGTAGAAATCATATGAATTTGCTTCAGCATATTACTGATACGTTATGAAAATGAGTGGCTTGGTGGTTAGGGTGTTCGGCTCACGGTTGTAAGGTCGTAAGTTCGATTTCTAGCGGCGCGTTCTGTCCTCATGCAAGACACTACTTTATTTCATGTAACCCCAGTTCACTCCGTTGGCGAAAATGACTGATACCTGTATTTTAAAGGATCAGCCTTGCCACGTTCTCTGTCACGCTGAATCTCCCTAAGAATTATGATAAGGAACGCGTGTCTGTGGAGTGCTCAGCCACTTTCACGTTAATTTCGCGAGCTGGCTGCTCTATTGATCGGATCAGTATATATCCACCTTGGACAGTGGTTTTCTGAAAGACGATGTCACGTATTTTAAGTTCACCGACAGACGATGTCTTTACAGCACATCTACCGTGAAGAGTTGACCTATGATCAAAGACAGTCCAGTCAAGGCGACTTCATCTTCTTTTATACATCATGTAGTACCGAGAACATTATCTCTTTCGTTCTATTGTAAGCCGATAAGATTAGACTTATGTTGAAGGTAAATCGTTCCATGGCATCTCATCTACTTTCTTACATTATGTATCAAAGTTTATATAATTCATTTTGCCCTCTTGTGGGATGATAGCTCTGGAATCGTAAGAAATTTTGCTTATTCGTTCGACAGGCAGAGTGATCCTGTAAAATGTTCCTTCGTTCAAGTTCCACTAAAGCCCACCTTAATTATCAACTTCCGGTTATGTAAAACGACATAGAGTCAATACAATATATATCGACACAATCTCCTACGTTAAGGAAAAGAGAACGACTTGATAAATATGAGAACTGCATCAGATTGAATTAGACAATATGCTCGCAACGCAATAGTTATTTCCCTTGTGTCACACGTAAGCATCTGCTACGCTACATCACAAACAGTTTAAACTGTTAATCAAACATGCATCTGCACAAATTATTATGCACTTACATGTAATCTAATCTAATCTATTATTTGTTCCCAGAGTCTGTGATATTTCTTATAATTCTCAGCATCCTGCGTTCAAATTGCACCAAGGTCAAAATAGCCATTCTTTTTGCAGTATCGGTGAATAAATACTGTCGCGAGAAATCTAGCTGTATATGTCCTCTTCACGACGGTCTGACGTTTACACATGCGGTGACGTATTGGCGTTACCTGCCCCTGGGACAGCAGCAGTGCCACACGGCTGGGAGATTTGCAAGCATGCATAATTGATAATACATCGTTGACGTCTCTACCTTGCAGTAGAACGCTCAACGTGCAGTTAACCAAACCTGTGAGGGACGGATACTCACACTCGCATACACATAATACGTTCATACATACATACATACATACATACATACATACATACATACATACATACATACATACGTACATATAAATATGTGGTGGGAGTATGTGCGTATATATTGTAATGCATTTTATTTTGGTCGAATGAGTCCCCTCTACTCCGAGTTTCAGAAAAGTTATGACTTACCAGAGACATACGTTGTCTGAAGACTCGTGCACACAGAGGTGGAGCTCAGGGTAGCAGAAGACTCAACCAAAATAAAATACATTATTAATCTCTAAGGTGCTGGGTACTAGCTTTTCCGACAGCCAGCTCAAGATCAAAGTGTAGTGTACACACACACACACATACATATATATATATATATATATATATATATATATATATATATATATATATATATATATATATTCGAAATGAGGAGTAGATAGACAGCCGACAACTGATGAAGGGTCCATTCTCTGTGTTTACTTGTCCTGTTTTCCCTTTTTCTCTCGTACTCCATTTTTATATGTACTCCTATATGCATTATTTAATTTGCTTTGCGGGAAGGACTGTTTCAACGAAGTCGCGTCTTGTACTTGTCTTCGGAACGTGGAGTAGTTGAAACAAGGACAACTGAAGAAGGAGTATATTCTTTATGTTGTATGTCTCGTTTTTCAGTTTGTCTTTTCGTTGTCCGAAAAAAAGTTCGTTTCTATGTTTTTGTTTCTATGTTTTCGTTCCTCATTGTGTTCAACGTTTTTTTTGATGTCCTGTACCCATATCTGCATGTATATATACATATATATGTAGGTATGTACATATATGTATGTATATATGCATATATTTATAAATTATTATTATTATTATTATTATTATTATTATTATTATTATTATTATTATTATTATTATTATATTATTATGTTTATTATTATTATTATATATAATAATTATTATTACCAGAATATGCGAATGCTAACATTCTTTGTTGTGAGCCAAGACGTGTTGATGTGTTCATTAAAATAAATTATATTAATGCACATGGCGAATTCGGGTTACGAAATGCAAGGGAGACAAAAAAGTTATTTATATTAAAATTAGTTTGACGCAGAATACAGAGTGGATTGAATGGGACCATTGAAAACACTGGACATGTTTCAGTTTTATTAGATTTCATCAGCTGTGCATATCCTAATCGTTACTTGAAGTGAGAATATATATAGGTTCTTCCTGAATGAATACTGAATAATACAATAACTGAAAAGAGCAACGAATGGTTGGAATTCTATGTAACATCTGCCGCAATAATCATTAGTAGTAAAAGTGAGTACAGCTTATATTTAATCTTTCTTTTTTACTCTAGGCACAAGTCTCAAAATCTTTGGGGAGGGTGCCAGTCGATTAGATCGACCCCAGTACGCAACTGGTACTTAATTTATCGACCCCGATAGGATGAAATGCAAAGTCCACCTCGGCGGAATTTGAACTCAGAACGTAATGACAGACGAAATACCGCTAAGGATTTCGCCCGGCGTGCTAACATTTCTACCAGCTCGCTGCCCTACAACTTATATTTAATAGTAATTCAATTTTTTCTGAACTTATTTATCTCCCTTACCCTTTTTGAGCAGAACTACTTATTTCATTTTGCAATTCTTTTTACTCCATATATTATTGAACGGCTCGATAACAATCATATTTTCTAGGGATAGTTCCATTGGTCGGTCAATTGCTTTTTATAGGGATAGTCTTATGGTTTGTGTGATTTCTAAGATAATATTGTTTAGAGCATACATAGTATCGCTCATTCATTCTTATATTCCCATGCATCCTTATTTTTATATTCTTCCTCATATTTGCATTAATGTATTCATATCAACACATCAATATTTTGTTGTTTGTTCGTTGATCTAATTACTTTTATTTATTTATTATTTTTTTTTTTCATTATTCCATTCGAATGAATACAGATATGAGTTATTGGAAGAAAGAAAACACTGAACTGCAGTAAAAAAAAAAAGACAACAATAAAAAACAAAAGCAAATAACAACACAAATACGTGATTGACTGGACGAAGGAAGTGTTTGATTTATCGAATTATAAAGCACATGAGATTTCTTTTACAGAATTTATGAGTTTTGTATTAGAGTTTTGTTTAACAGATATTTCGTAGCTATCCCTTACTCATGTGTTTCAAAAGTATTACTTTTGAAATGTGACATTATGTAAGGGTTACGAATACAATGGTGCCGAACAGAGGAAGTAAATACAAAAATAATGGCTAAAGAGAAATATGTAGACTAAGGTTAGAGCTGCAATGTGTTTCGCATCAGGCACAGGCATGGCTGTGTGGCAAAGAGTTTGCTTCCCAGCCAAATGGTTCCGGGTTCACTCCAGCCACATGGTTCCAGGTTCACTCCAGCCACATGGTTCCGGGTTCACTTCAGCCACATGGTTCCGAGTTCACTCATACTGCGTGTCAGTTTGGGCAAGTGTTTTCTACCATAGTTCCGGGCCGACCAAAGCCTTTGGTGTGGATTTGGCAAACGGAAACTGAAAGAATCTTCTGTGTGTGCGTGTGTGTGTGTGTGTGTGTTTGTGTTTCCCACTATTGCTTGATAACCGGTGTCGGTTTGATAACATACCCGTAACTTAGAAGCAATAGAGCAATAGGGGCCGGCAGAATAAGTACCACACTTTAAAAAAACAAGCTATCAATGATGATGTTAATTACTGGGCAATTAATTATGGTTACATTTATACACTCGAAATTGCTGGCCCGGCCTTAACTGGCTTCTACCATATTGTGAGTTATTATACCTTTGTCCTCGGAGTTATCCTTCCGATGGATTTCATAGTGTCCTAGATTCACCATCACGACTCAACGGTAGATAATATTGTGATGACATTTTCGGACAACTGCTTATGATGTGGGTGATATCTTCAGTGTGAACTCCACAAAGTCTGCATTGGTTGTTACATTTTACCGGTTTTCCTGCATCTCTATTCCTTTTGTGCATCAGGCACTTGGGTTCATATTTCCTGGATTGCAAACGCATATCCTTCAAAGTGGGAATTAGTAATCTGGCTATTGGTCCATGATAAACTGCTTTGATGATCCATGTTGCTATCATCACGGAGCTTTCTACTAACATATACGAGCGTATACGAGCAGAAGACTATGCATGGGCATAGTCTTCTGCTCGTATACGCTCATCCTTTCATCTGATGGTGCGTTGCAGTAAAGTCGTGCGACTTCTTTGGGCTTGTATTCTCGGTTATCAGACAAAGAGTATTGCTCAAGAAGCTGCTTTCCAAGTTTTGTGATGTTATCAGCCTCATGTATGCACACTTGGTCATATGATGCACTTCGACACTTGGTGGTTAAAAGATATTTCCGAAGGGATGCGATGCGACATTCAATGCGATGCGGCATTTTGGATCGATGTTAAGCCTCTGTTGCTTTGTTTCCGTTTTAGGTAGAAGAGGTCTACATTCACTGTTTATGTGGAAATTATGTATGCCTGTTAGTATTCTTCGGGTTTTCACATCAATAGCTCGGATCTCGTGAAGGGTCCAATCAGGCAGCCCAAATGTTGATATGAGTACTGGCACTGCAAACACATTGTGAGCCACTGTTTTATTGAATGCAGCGAGTTCTGAGGTCCAAATTTTCTGTATTCGGCTGTAATATTCTGTAGTGACACGTATTTTGTTACAAGTGTTATTGTAAGATATATTTTCATCCACCCTAAGACACCTATAACATTTCTTGCCAGATACAAAAGAAACAGTCAAATCATTGATGGAGATGTTACTTGTCTGGTTTATAATTTTCCTCCTTTTCACAACCATATAACAACATTTATCCTGACCAAACTCCAATCCTACATCCTTTGAGAATGATGTAACTAGGTCAAGGCTCTTTTTCATCTCGACCATATTCTTTGCCTAAAGTTTTAAGCCATCCACAAAGAAACAATGTGTAATTTTGGTATTTCTGTTTCCTTGTGAACCAGTGAGATAGCCATCACACTTCCTCAACATGAATGACAAAGGGTTTACAGAAAGTATAAACAACATCACAGAGAGACTGTCTCCTTGGAATATGCCTTTACGATTCTGTATTCTATCGGTGATAATACAATCATTCTTTGTGTTTAATTTCAAGATGGTGACTCACGATGAAGTCAGGTCAGCTATGGCTTTGACTATTCTCACTGGAACTTTAGCAAGTTGAAGGGCTTCTAGCATCCATGCGTGGGGAACAGAGCCAAAGGTTTTCTTGTAATCTAGCGACATTGAAACTAGGTTCCTCCTATGCTTTTTCACCACTCACATCACAGTTTTGTTGATTAACAATTGCTCGGCACATCCCCAAACTCCCTTATTCCCAGCTGCTTGTTCTGCTGTGATAATGTTATTGGTTTCACAATGGTCCTGGAGGAAGAGGTTTAAACATGCTGTATATATCTTATCCATTAAGTTCTGGCATGCAATTGGCCGGTATTTAAAAATTTTTTTTACAATGTGGGTTGTTCTGCATTTGGGGATCAATTTTGTCTCTGCCAGAACAAGCCAGTGTGGTATGCTATTATTCCCACTGAAAGCTTGCTGGTACAGATTGATAAGATATGGTCGGTAGAATGTTAGCTTCTTGTACCAATATCCAACATTCAAGTCTCTTCCGGGTGCTTTTCCATCCTGGAGTTTCTGGATTATAGTTGCAAGAGCTTCGCCATCAATGTTGTATGTCTTGGATGAAACGCAGGAGCAATAACTTTTTCGGATTTCTTCCAGCCACAGAGCATCTTAGTTAAATTCCTTCTCTTCACACCAGATTTTCCTCCAGAAGGAGTTTATGTATTCTCATGAAGGAGCTTCCGCGATGTTTAATGCTCTTCCTCTCATGTCTCTGTATACTGCTGCCTGGTTGCGGTTAAAGTTTTTGCATATTGTTCTTCTCTCGATTATTCTCTTCTGATGTCGGAATTTTTCACTGACAGCTTTTAGCTCTTGCTTGAGGGTAATCAGTTTGCAAGTGAGTGTCTCTTTTCACTGTCTCCAAATATCATTTCCAACCCCTTCTTTACTTTCTGTTGGTGGGGCGTTTAGTAATTTGCTTGTTTGCATGCAATAAACATCATTACATGACTGATGGTTTTCCGTAAACCAGTTATCTTTTTTCTTTGTCTTCAAAACCCATGATGGTACTTTCTTTGTTGTTTCGGTTTTGTTTACTTTTTGAATATCATCATGTACTGTTTTACAGTAGTAGCCAGAGCATATAGAGAAACGTTGATTTGCCAGTATGGGGGTTCATCACGCTGTTGTAACTACTGATCACCGATTTCGCTAACAGCTTTTAATACTATATCTGGTGGTTATTTTTACTTACTTTGGTAGAGAATACTCTCTCCTCGAGAGAGTACGTCAAAGACAAAGTTATTTTTATCTCGGAAAATTTCAGTAAGGGCACACTTCACCGGCATGTAATCCTGACTACCACTACTACTACAAGAATCGTTGCGGTTGTGTCTGCTATTTACCATAGTCGTAGTAGGGGAACAGTAGTCAGTTACTTGAGCCAGTAATGTAGTATGGCTGGCAGACACTATGGAATTTGTTGGAATGTCGCTAGCTGCGAAACCACGTGGTGGTCTTGTATCATTGACGTTTTCGTTTTTGTTTATAGAGTTGAGAAGAAGGTTAATTTTCGATTTTTTAAATAAAGTTAGAGTAATTAACCTTCTTCCTATGTTCTACACATGTTGCTCATTTACGTAGTTACCCCGCAGTTAAATGATTTAATTCTGGATGCAGATCGACCAAAATGATTTCAATCGATTTATGTAGCCAACGGCGGGGTTTTGGTTCGATTTTTTTGTAGTGGTTAAACAGATCATTATTTAATTCATAACAAGACAAATGAGTCTTGTAGTTACAGTCTCTTCTATAATTACAGCTAGAAGGAATTTGTTTACCTGTTGAGCTGTTGGTTCCGTTCTGTTCCTCGATTGTGTTGTTGATATTGTGTCCAGCCATGTTGTTTGTAGTAACTCTGCATGCTAAATTCAAGTTTCAGTCGAAAATCACTACGTTTGTGAATAAAAGGCTCCCTCAGTTAATTCATCTGAAAATTAACCAGTTATTCAACAAGGCTGATAGTTGTGGCTCCAAAGTTGGAAACAGTATTCATTGTATTTTAGATTGTCTCCCACGCCAAATACGTGACTTATCGCTTCGAGTTATGTATGTATGTATGTATGTATGTATGTATGTACGCATGCATGCATATGTGTAGATTTGTATATTTTGTTTTATGTATGTATTCTCTTGCATATATTTGCAAATCTAGACACGCGCATATGTACTCATATGATAAACTTCTGGAAAGTTTTACAGATTTTTACAGTTCCAGTGATGGATTGTGTTTGTAATCTTCGAATCAACTTTCTCCTTTCTGGTTTTGAGAAGCCTAATTTCTCAAGACTGGTATTTATGCACTGCATTACATATCTTAGTGCCCCAATAATTACAGGTATAAACCTGAACTTGTAATTTGGATAGAGTAGCCATAGATTTCTCAATAGTTCAGCGTAGGTATTCTCTTTTTCACTGGTCTTTAGCTTTATGTTAACATCAGCTGGGCAGCTGATTTCCACAATTGTACACAATTTCTCTTCTTTATCCCATGTATGTATGTATGTCTGTCTGTATGTATGTATGTACGTACGTACGTATGTATGAATGTATGTATGTATGTATGTATGTATGTATGTATGTATGTATGTATGTATGTATGTATGTATGTATGTATGCATGCATGTATGTATCGATCTATCTATCTATCTCTTTCCTTCTTTGTTGTACATAGCGTCTGCTATCAATACCCACGCTCCATCAAATCATTATCCATCTCTATTTAATTATAATAATTAGACAGTTTAGCCTGAAGCATTTCATCTCGACGCATCTTTCATACAATTCGTTTTTCTTTTCTACTTGGCTCAAGGCTGAAGGCAACGATCATTATTTTGGCTGGAAATCTTTTATAGAATTTATTTAAATTTTTCCTGTAGAGATTTTCAATATGTGTGAGTGTGTGTGCGCGCGCGCGCGCGCGTATGTGTGTGTGTGTGTGTGTGTGTGTGTGTGTGTGTGTGTGTGTGCGTGCGTGTGTGCGTATGTGCGTACTGCAATAAAACTGAAAGATGTTTTGTATTGTTACATGGTGACCCACTCTGACCTATACTATACGAAAATGGCAGAATCGTTAGTACGTCGGTCGAAATTCTTCGTGGTATTTCGTTCGTCTTTAAGTTCCGAGTTAAAATTCCGGCGAAGATAACTTTTCCTTTCATCCTTTCGGTGTCGATAAGTCAAGTACTAGTGAAACACTGGAGTCGATGTAATCAACTAGTCCCCTCCCCACCAAATTTGAGCCCCTGTGCCTCCAGTGGAAAGGAGTATGATTACAATTACATCTTTAAACATTTGTATGCTAGATATATGTCCCTTCCATTTCACTGTATACCGTGTATACTTGATTTTTGTTTTAAATTATTTTATCATTTCATTATATGTAAATCACCACACATTATGTCTGTCTTTATATTGTATCCCTCATTCTTTCTCCTGGTGGCAAATAAATGAAATTATTATTATTATTATTATTATTATTATCATTATCATTATTATTATTATTATTATTATTATTATTATTATTATTATTATTATTATTATTATTATTATCATTATTATTATCTTCATCATCATCATCATCATCATCATCATCATCATTATTATCATTGTTACCGGAGGACGCATGGTCTAGTGATTAGGATGTTACACTCACGATCGTGAGATTGCGGTTTCAATTCTTAGACCGGGTTCTGCGTTGTGTATCTTGAGCAAAACACTTCATCTCGCGTTGCTCTCTGACTACTTCGAAGCCTGATACGTGGTACACCATGCACCTATTCAAGAAACGCTGATTTAATGGAGGGAAGGAGCTAATGTAGAACACATGCATTTAATCATTATAAACAAATCATTTGTGCAGGTCGTTCTACAAAAGCTGAACGCTCATATGTCGTCTGCGACGGGAGAGTTCAGCGTTATGCCAAAATTTGAAACCGCTGAACAGAGGGCTGGGCATGCTGTGGTTGCTGATGTGCAGACATGCGCTCCGGCTACGGCATCTCCAGCGTTTCCTGACGGTGAGCAGGTGTGGTCGCCGTTTGTCAGACTCACTTTTCCACAGCTCGTCTCTTTGAGTTACAGTCCTGGATTAGGGGTAGACCAAGGAGAGGCGCTTGGCACCTCGAGTGTCGTCAAGCGCTCACAGCCCTCCGCCAGTAGGGCAATACGGTCGGTCGTAGTTTCACTCTAGCGTTCTATAGAGAGTTAGTGGAGGGAATGTGCGACAACATTCTCGGGAAAACTCGGGGCGTCGACGAAGATCAACTGACCGGTCTGCTTCGGAGAATTTTCGGGCTTGGGCCAATAGATAACTTCCAGAAATCCTTTGCCTGGCAGTGCTACCAAGGGGCGCTGCCTGTTCGGGATAAACCTTTCATGCACAGAAGTGCCATCAGCCGGGCCTACCCGAGGTGCGCCCAGAGCGATGAAACCGTTCTGCACGCCCTCGTCCAGTGCCCGAGTATTACTGACTTGTGGCTTTATGTCAAACACCTGCTGTCATATGATCCGGCTGAATCTATAGTGAAGATTATTCCGCCGCCCTCCTATGGCCGGGAGGTGCAGGCAGTTTTCAGTTGACTAGTGGCTGTAACGAAAGAGGTAGTATGGTGGACTCGTCTCAGAGTGCTAAAGTCAGACACTTTCCTCTTTGGCCAAGCCATCATCAACTTTGTCAAGTTTCACTTGTAAAGGAAGTTGAGGGTGGAAAGAGAAGTGTTGCCTTCTAGCATGTTTGTTGAAAAGTGGAGGAATATTGGAGGAATAGCCAGTGTGAAAGGTTCAATTCTGAGCGTACAACTGTGAAGTAATAAAAGAAGGGCTCTCTCCTATTTTTAGGCACCCGTGGCCTTTGTGGGTTTTTCCGCGAGGACCTTTAAAGCGCCTCCATTTATTTTAGTTTTATTTTGTTTAATTTCTTATCGTTATATGTATTGTTTACACGATGAAAACCCTTTGTCTCGTCTTGTGTTGTCTTTCATGTTGTGTCATGTCCTTTAATGTTGTTTTATGTAAGACCTTGTGGCTAATAAAAGAATTAATATATTATTATTATTATTGTTATTATTATTATTATTATTATTATTATTATTATTATTATTATTATTATTATTATTCTATGTCTGACTTTTGCTTTATGTCTGTACAAGTTGGCTCTAAGTCTCACCCAGAGACCTCAAGAGACAACAGGTTGGAAGTTCTGTACCATATATCTGGGTTTTTTTTGGTTTTTTTTTGGTGTTGTACTAGTGAATGTCTAATACATAAAAAAAAAAAAAAATTATTATTATTATTATTATTATTATTATTATTATTATTATTATTAGCTGACAGAATTGGTAGATTGAGAAAAAATGCCTTGTGTTGTTTATTCTGCCTCTTTACATTCAGTGTTGAAATCCCACCAATATCAACTTTATCTTTCATCCTTACCCAAGTACCGGGGTCGATGAACTCGACTAAGACTCTACCCACAAAATGTTGGGCCTTGTGCCTAAATTAGAAACCATTATTTTTTTTTCTATTGACGCTGATTCGTTTCATTCCGCTCTGAATGTTAGAGAATAATTCTGGCTTGTTTTGCTCTTTTAGGAATTTGGCCTTGTTAATGTTTCTGCATAATTTTGTAGCGACGAACTACAAAAAACGTGCCGTTCGTTTGCTTCCGACCAATTGGAATATTGTTTTTTGGAATGCATGTCGAACATTAACATGGTGGCAATATTCTTCGCAAGTCAACAAGTGGAGAAGAAGGTGTTTAGGGAGAGGAGGAAGACTTTACCACACAAAATATGCCATACAAAGACTCTCTAGCAGCTTCCATTGGCATATTTAAGGTGAAAATTTTCTATGCAGAAACAACAACAACAATAAGATTGTACATATGCATACATACATACATGCATGCAAACACACACATACATACGTACGTACATACATACGTACGTACATACATACGTACGTACATACATACATACATTCATACATACATACGTACGTACGTACGTACGTACGTACGTACATACATACATACATACATACATACATACATACATACATACATACATACGTACGTACGTACGTACATACATACATAC
>NC_043005.1:50565223-50572723 GCF_006345805.1 Octopus sinensis | reverse complement strand
TGGTTACAAAGTGAGCATCTTAACCATGCATCCATACCAGCTCCTCTATAAGATCTGTTAATTTTCTTTTGAGAAATTACCTAAATCGTTGTTTTACCTGAAATATTTCACGAATCTCTTGATAATAATTAAAGCTGAAAGATGTATGGTTAAGATGCTCACTTTGTAACCACATGATATCGGGTTCTGTCCCACGGCGCGACACTCTTGGCAAGTGTCTTCCACTTTAAGCGCCGACCGACCAATGCCTTATGAGTGAATTCGGTTGATGGAAACTGTGCGGAAGCGCGTCGTATATATTTTGGAAAGATTGCTATTCGATTTCCTTACCGCCTCCCGTTATTACGCTACTCTATAGATAAATCTGTATAAATCCAGAGCAGTACTTCTCAACCATTTTTCTTTTTTTTTTTTACCTTTGGACCCCTTTGATTGCCCTTTTACTCGGGTGGACCCTCATAGCCTTTCGATGTTTAAAAAATCCTATTAATTTATCATATTTAGATATTATTAGGAATTGTAAAAAAGAAAAAGGTTATTAAAATATTTTGTGTATTGTAGAGGTATACTGTTATTCTTTTATTCTTTAATTCTTTAATTCTTTTACTTGTTCCAGTCATTAGAGTGTGGCCATGCTGGAACACCACCTTTCAGGGTTTTAGTCAAAAGAACCGGCCCAAGGACTTATTTTTTTCAGTGTAGCACTTACTCCATCGGTCTCTTTTGCCGAACCATTAAGTTACGGGAACGTAAACACATGAATCCCGGCTGTCAAGCGGTGATGGGGAACAAACACAGATACAATGACACACACACACAGATATATACATGCATGTATATATCTATGTATATATATACATAGATATATATGTATGTATATACATATGTGTGTGTATCTATATGTGGGTGTGTGTGCAGCTATATATATATATATATATATATGTATTGATAGAAATGGCAGGACAACAAAAGAATGAAAGAGACCTCGATATTATGTAAATAGAGGAATTTAAATGTAAATATGATGTGTGACAATTATACGGTAGCCATGATAAAACTCCGAGTTTCGGATGCCAGGGCGGAAACCCACGCCGTCATCTCTTCAGTTATCATGGCTACCGAATAATTGTCACATATTATATTTACTATTTACACACACACACACACACACACACACACACATATATATATATATATATATATATATATATATATAATACATTTACATATACGAAGTGCTTCTCTCAGTTTCGTCAACCAAATCAACTCACAAGGCTTTGGTCGGCCTGAGGCTACAGTGGAAAAGACACTTACCCAATGTCCCACGCAGTAGGACTGAACCCGGAACCATGTGGTTGGGAAGCAAGCTTCTTACAACGCAGCCACGCCACACATTAACTTCAATAGTGAAATCATATGTGGACCCTAAAGAGTCATATTAACCCTAGTTAGGACGACTGATCTAGAATTTTCTATTATGCTTTCTACTTCCTTATATTGTTTCGGCAGATTTGACAGCTGATGAAAGTTGATGGCTGCCTGATGAATACCTACAGAAAATATTCGTATTAGATTGTTAACAATCTTCATACAATTATTACTTTTTTCTTGGCCAGTCTGTTTTTTGTATTAAAAAAAAACATATCTGTTACGAAAATATTTTGTTGGATGGCACTTTTTAGAGAAATGGAAGATGGGTAGTTCTCGGGCGGTGTATTGAACCATCGTGGGATAAACATTTAAATGCTGGCTGGCTGGCTGGATGGAAGGAGGGGGGAGGGAGGGAAGGATTTAGAGGGAAAACAGATAGATAGATGAACAGATAGACATATATATAGAGAGAGAGATACAGAAAGAAAAAGCCACATATATATATAGAAATAGAGGGATTGATAGATAGATAGATAGATAGATAGATAGATAGATGGATGGATGGATGGATGGATAGATAGATAGATAGATAGGTAGCTGGGTAGGTAGGTGGGTACGTGTAGATTGGTAGATAGACAGACAGGCAGACAGACAGACAGACAGATAGATAGATAGATAATTATAAAAATTTATAAATATCTATATATATATATAGCCAATTAAAAAAGAAACAGAGAAAAGGAAAAGAAAAAAGAGACGAACGTGTGGACGTAGCATAAGCAATGTATTAAGAAAACACTCGGAGAAAGAAAAGAGAAAGGGTAGTAGTTTAATGTTTCGAGTATAGCTCTTCTTCGAAAACAGGAAAAACAGGAAAGTCCAAGACGATCGAGGCAAAAGAATCACCAACAATCAAGTGCGGTTATAGTTTTAAAAAGACTGAAAGTAGAAGGAATGAAGAGAAAGTGCTGTATGGGACAGGAGAGTGGGAAAAGGGTCAGTATGTGTGTGTGTGTATGTATGGTAGCGTGTGTGTGTGTGTGCATGGTAAAGTGTATGCGTGTAGTGGTAACTGTGTATGTACCTGATAGAGTGTGTGCATGTGGTGGTAACTGTGTGTGTGTGTGAAGGTATGTGTGTGTGTGTGTGTGTGTGTGTGTGTGTGTTAAAGTCGTTCTGACAGGTCAGCAGCTATAGTGACAGGTGTGCGAATGATTGGGTGCAAGAGTGTGTGTGTGTGTTTGTATGTATGTGTGTGTGTTTGCATGTGTGCGTAGATGGAAGGGTGAAAAGTGACTCAGATGCAGAGGCAGTCTAAAGAGGGTCTGAGAATGGGAGGGTGTGAATGGGTGTGTGGTTGTGAGTGTGTGCGTCGACGGAGTGGGAACGTCTATATGTGTGTCTCTGTGTGTGCACATGTGTATGGGTGCGTGTGTGTGTGTGTCTCTGTCACTCTGTTTGTCTCTCTTTTTCTCGCTGTGTATATATGTGCTTGAGTCCGCATGCTCTTGTAGGGATGTGTGGGCGGGAGTTGTGTGTGTGGGGGGTGTGTGATGTGTGGGGGAATGTGTGTGTTCTGTGCGTGTGTTTGTGGAAGTGTATGTACTTGCGTGTATATGTGTGTTGTGTGTGCATGTATCTGTGCATGTGTGCGTGCGTTGTGGGCGTGTGTGTTTTGTATGCGGAGTATTATGAGTGTATATGTATATTTGCGTTTATGCCGGTGTGCGTGTGGTGTGTGTGTGGTGTGTGTGTGTTTGTGTATGTGTGTGTACGTGCACGTATGCGTGTGTGCATATCTCTGTGTTACTCTGTCTTTTCTCTCTCGCTGTATATATGTGTGTGTGTGTGTGTTGTGAGTGTGTGTGTGTTCGTGTGTACGTGTGGCGATATGTGTTTGTCTCTATGTGTGTGTGTGGAAGTGTATGTACGTGCTTGTAGAGTAGTCCCTCGCCATATTGCGGTTCACCTATCTCGGTTCATTGTCGATTTCTCCGTAGTGTTATTTTACATTTATAATTAAATAGACATTGTTTCACTTGAAACAGCATAGTTAAATATATACAAATACACTCCTACAGTAAAGGATGTTTGCAAAAGGGAATGATGGCCTGCCTGCAAAATCAATATTAGCGGTTGGGAGGCAGTTGCCGGCAACCGTGGAGAATGGCGACGTACCGTAAAAGAGGGAATACAAAGGAGTGACAGAGAGAGAGAGGAGAAATGGAAAAGAAAGAAGGAAGAGACGTAAACAGAGACTATGGCACTACAACCAGCCAGGAACATCTTCGCTAATTGCGGGGTACCTGCCAGAGGGAGTGTTTGTCCAGGATAGGACTACACAGCCACAACAGGAAATGTATCAGGACATGAAATATAAAAGCCGGACTAGACTACTTCATGCGCAACTCCATTGTCTCCCGAGACAGAAAGGATGCCAATACACTCCTACATAGGCGCAGGAGTGGCTGTGTGGTAAGTAGCTTCCGGGTTCAGTGCCACTGCGTGGCACATTGGGCAAGCGTTTTCTACTATAGCCTCGGGGCGACCAAAGCCTTGTGAGTGGATTTGGTAGACGGAAACTGAATGAAGCCCGTCGTATATACGTGTATATATATATATATGTATGTGGGTGTGTCTGTGTGTCTGTATTTGTCCCACCAACATCGCTTGACAACCGATGCTGGTGTGTTTACGTCCCCGTAACTTAGCGGTTCGGCAGAAGAGACCGATAGAATAAATACTAGGCCTACAGACAATAAGTCCTGGGGTCGATTTGCTCGACTAAAAGCGGTGCTCCAGTATGGCCACAGTCACATGACTGAAACAAGTAAAAGAGTAAAAGAGTAAATTATAAAAGAAATAAAAAGAAATACACAGTACAATACTGTTTCTGCTTCGTTGATTTTCACCTATCGCGGGGGTTTTAAAACGTAACTCCCGCGATAGTCGAAGCATTGCGTATGTGTGTATGTCTGCGTTGTGTATGTGTGTTGTGTGTGTGTGTAGTATTGTGTATGGAGGTATATGTGCATTCATATGTGTGTGCGTGCGTACGTGTGCGTGCGTATGGGTGTGTGGTGTGTGGTATATGAATATAAAAAAATATAAACTAATACAAATAAATAGTGAAAAATAAAAATTAGGTAGATAGATAAGTAGAGAGATAGAGAAATAGATAAACAGATAGATGCAGAGAGAGAGAGAGAGAGAGAGAGAGTGTGTGTGTGTGTGATAGAGATAAACAATAGATGGATAGATAATTAAATATATAAATATATATATATAGATAGATAGATAGATAGATAGATAGATAGATAGATAGATAGATTTATAGATAGATAGATAGATAGATAGATAGATAGATAGATAGATAGATAGATAGATAGATATATAGATAGATAGATTTATAGATAGATAGATAGATAGGTAGATAGATAGATAGATAGATAGATAGATAGATAGATAGATAGATAGATAGATAGATAAGATAGATAGATAGATAGATTGATCTCTGGTGTATTGCTATCAATCTTTCGACATTCTTGACACACATTGGGGAATTGGCATCAAATTAGAATCAAGTTTCACGCTTCCATTGAGCGCATGGGTTGTTCAGTGTGTAGGAAGAGTGTGGGGGAGGAGTGTGTCATTGTGTGCACAGCGTTTGAATGTTGCTGTTGTCGTTGCTCTCGTCCTTGTTCTTATGTTTGGCTACGTTCGAAGATATCTGAAAGCGTCTTACATTGACAATTGAGTCTATGATGATGGAGCTGGCGGTAGTAGAGGTGGTGGTGGTGGTGGTGGTGATGCTGCTGCTGGTGATGGCGGTGGCGGTGCTGCTGATGGTGATGACGACGGCGACGGTGATGATGATGGTGGTGGTGGTGGTGGTGGCTGTTTTAGTGATGATGGTGGTGATCATGATGATGCTGGTGGTGGAAGGGGTGGTAGATGAGGTTGTGGAGTAGGTAGATGGGATGATGATGATGATGATAGTGGTAGTGGTGGTGATGGTGATGACGGTATTGAAGATGATGATGATGATGATGATGATGATGATGATGACGAAGCCGACGACGACGACGACGATGATGATGATGATGATGATGATGGGGTTGATGTTGATGGGTGTTGTGGTGATGGTGACGACGACGATGATGATAATGATAACAAGCGAAGATGGCGATGGTGATGATGATGGACTATCCTGTAAAGGCAAAGTCTAATAGATGGAGACTGCTGATGAAGATAAGTCCTGGATTAGTCCCATCAACCAAATGAATTATCCGAAATGGGTGATCCAAAAAATCCATTCTCAATAGCAATTCATTATTGCTTCTAGCCTTGATTCCAGTTTGGGAGCATGTTAGAAAATCAGTTACAGCTAGGTTCCCACAGTTAAAGCTTCGCATTGACAATCTATCTTTTTATCCTTTACAGTTATTAGATTCTGGCCATGTTGGGGCACCGTCTTGAAGACATTCAGTCAGAAGAATAGACCCCAGTACTTATTTTTTTAAAGCCTGATACTTATTCTATCAGTCGATTTTGCCAAACTGCTATTTACGGGGACGCAAGCACACCGACACTGGTTTCAAGCGATGAGGTAAACACAGACACATATACACAGAGCCACACACGCACGCATGCACACACACACACACACACACATATACGACGGGCTTCTTTCACTTTCCGTCGACCAAATCCACTCACAAAAATTTGGTTGGCTGAAGGCCATATTAGAAGTCACTTGCCACGCTGTGGGACCGAACCCGGAACCATGTGGCTGGGAAGCAAACTTCTTACCACACAGCCACGCGTGTGCATTGTAAAAATCCAACACTGTAGCAACTCCACATGGTTACTAGACATACAGCCGTAATTTCTGCCTGTAACAGCTTCAAATAATCTGCAAGTGAACAAGGTGGCATCAAAAGGCTCCCAGATTAGTTATGTTTAATAAAAAAATAACTATTTACCTAAGTTTTAACAACATCTCATTCGAAATAGTCACCTTGCGCAGCAATACATCGGCTCCAACGATCTTGCCACTTTTGGAATCCGGCCTGAAAGTCGTTTACCGTAAGCGAGTCGAGAACTCGACAACAGCGTTAAAACGGCGACATTTGAGCTGCATTTTCATCTTGGGGAATAAATGGAAGTCCGCTGGTGCTAAATCTGGCGAATAAATCTGGCGGGGTCGGAAGCGATACCATGTTCGTTTTGGCGAGAAACTTACGAAAGAGGAGAGCTCGGGGACAGGTTGCATTGCCGTCGTGAAGAATCCAATTCTTCGTACTCTACTGTATGGTGTTAACCATACAGTAATGTGGGGTGATTATAAACGAGAAAGAAGCAACAAGAATGGATTAGTTTTTAGTACAATTGTTTCATACAAAGACAGGCTTTATTACAAGTTGCAAAAATTGCAGCAGATAAAAGTAAGTACAATGACTTTGATAAGATGAATAATAATAATAATTCTACGAACCCTGATTCTAATTCAAGGAAATTTAATAGAAATAAAAATAAAAAAGATATAATATGGCTGAATATTCCTTCCAACTGTGCGATTCAATCGGATATACGGAGCAAATTCAAAGTAATTCTAGAAAAAAATTTCCCAATCTCTCATAGATATCATAGAATTATTTCTAAGAAAACAGTTAGAATTTCTTATTCAACCCTCCCAAATATGTCCACTTTAATAGCTAAGATTAATAACAACATTAAACTAGCCAGGAAAGATGAAAATAAAAATAATAATAGCAACATGAATACCAATAACAATTATAGCAATACTAACAACAATAAACACAACAATTGTAACTATCAAAACACGGATGGAATCAGTAACCACAAAACGACTAATAATAATATTAGCAGTAATAAGAGTAGTAATAATACCGATACTAATAGAAGTAAAAATGTTAATAATAGAAGTAAGGCTAATAGAGAAAATGCGGAGAAGGAAAATATCAGTGATATCTATAGCAGCAATATACAGTTTGATAATAATACTAACAATAATAGTAACATTACTATAACGTAAATAATCATGGTAGGACTTTAGACCTAAAAGATGGAGCAATAGAATCAATAAATAATAACAATGCTTTAGAT
>NC_043005.1:50555223-50560223 GCF_006345805.1 Octopus sinensis | reverse complement strand
GTGTGAATATGAATATGTGTGTGTGGTGTGTGTTTGTATATACATACATATTTGTGTCAGTGTGTGTGCGTGAGAGAGGAGTATGTGTGTAAATATGAATATACTTGTCTATGTATGTACGTGTTAAATAAGAATATTTACGATTTTTAAAACTATTTTCCCTTTCTCTCCTTCTCTCGCTCTCTCTCCTCCATTCTCTCTCTCGCTCTCGCTTTTACATATATTCCTAGATGCATTCATACACACACAGATATATATATATATATTATATATATATATATATATGTGTGTGTGTGTGTGTGTGTGTCTGTGTGTGTGTGTTTATAATACTGGGTTCAGTCCCACTGCGTAGCATATTGGGCAAGTGTCTTCTACTACAGCGTCGGGCCGGCCAAAACCTTCTGAGTGGATTTGGTAGACGGAAACTGAAAGAAGCCTGTCGTATATATATATTTTATGTATCTGTGTTTGTCCCTCCGTCGTCGTTTGACGACCGATGTTGGTGTGTTTCAATAACACTGAAGCAAAGTAACACCAAATATATAATGCGTGTGTTTTTATTGGCTAAACTGGCAAAATGACCATTCCAAAATACAACAATATATATAATAATAATAATATATATATATATATATAAATTTTCAAGCGTATATATATTCTTTCAGTCATGTGACTGCGGTCATGCTGAAGGACCGCCTTTAGTCGAACAAAGTACTTATTCTATCGGGGTCTTTTGCCGAACAGCTAGGTTACGGAGACGTAAACACACCAACATCGGTCGTCAAGCGACGACGGAGGGACAAACACAGACACACAGGGATACATAAAATATATATATATATACGACGGGCTTCTTTCAGTTTCCGTCTACCAAATCCACTCAGAAGGCTTTGGTCGGCCCGACGCTGTAGTAGAAGACACTTGCCCAATGTGCCATGCAGTGGGACTGAACCCAGAACCATGTGGTAGATAAGCAAGCTTCTCACCACACAGCCTCTCCTGCGACTATATATATATATATATATATATATATATATATATATATATATATATATATCTATATGTATGTGTGTATATATACATATATAAATATGTGTATAAAAATAATACACGAGGGGAAAAGTCACTGAGTGGTTTTCCAACACCCTAGAAATAGTAGTTAAATCCCCCAACCCACGATAAAATTAATTCTTATTTTAGCACGCTAATGTAAGCATTTAAATATGAAATAAGGTGGAAAAGAATAGTACTCGAATACCGAAGGTAGAGTATTATGCTTTATTATTATTAAAGCTGCAAAAACGTTACAAAAATATCGCAAAAATCAGCTATTCAGAGTTTCACGTTCTCGTTCGTCAGACTGTTTATTTTACAAATATTAAAATTTTCATAACTATAACTGGTAACTATATGTATATTGAATGTTCGATTAATATGAAAAAGAAAAACCTATTTATAATCCTTTTTCCTCTTTTAGACTTAAACATAAGGCTAATTGTAAGTCATTATCTAGTAAGATTTAGGAACTGAAGGAAAGCGGTATCAAGTTTAGCCTTGAATGGGAAATAATAGGGATAGCACAGCCATATAGAATTAGTAGATACGCGTGTGAGCTGTGCTCTACGGAAACATATGAGATTTTTAAGCATAAGAGCAAGAGCAACCTGATTAACAATAGATTAGAACTAAGGTATCATGCGTACATAGTGTCACCTGTACATTTAAATATTTTCGAAATTAGAGTTTTATAGGTGTTGTGCTTGAACTGGATTGATGGAAACTGTCTTTTAAAATTTCAGTGTTGTATCTAATTATACTTACCCTCTAGTATTATATATATATATAAATCAGGTGATATTCAGTTACATGAAGAATTTAAGTACATTGCATACAATATAAGCTATATAGTATAGTAAGTTAGTGTGCTACATAGAATTAGTATACTATCTATCCTACGAATATTCCTGCCTAGTTAGTCCAACTTCATCATGGCTTTTAGTGATTAAACTATTTATTCCTTTCTATGGTGTTCCACACTTCTGATCATATTTTTTTAATAATAGCCTTTATGTAAGTAAACCTCCTAATTTTGTACTCCTAAAAATTTATATTAGATTGTATATAATAGCACCGGGAACTTAACAACTTATAATATACTTCTTAGATTATAATTGATATATAATTAGTATGTTCTATCACCACAGTATTCCTTTAGTAAATACCAGTGATCAGTCTTCATAGATACCACCTAATAAGTAAATAATTAAGTATATGAATGAATATTAAACTAATTCTATGTAATTTTTTCTCTCTATTGTTGAAAATTTTGGTATATATTCAAAATTATTCAAAATTTCTCTTTTTGGTTATAATATTTTTCTTAATAACCCTAAATTTTATTTTTATACAATATAACAATATTGCTAAAATCAATCACCTATAGTAGCCCATGATAATATTTCCTCTGTATTATCATCATTGGTTCTATTAGCGTCTTGCTCCTTTAACTGGTAATTAACATCTTGATTTGGGATCTTCCATTACCCAATCTCATCATTATCGCCAGTTAATTTATACTACTTCAAAATAATCTTGACAAGTTTTATGATTACATCCATTATGATTCTGTCAACTGTCTCATGCCCTTTCCTAACAGACACTATTCTCTAGTTTTAAATTTGATATACAAAGATTTGATAAACAAGACTAATAAATTAAAACTGAACCAAAATCAGTGACAAGCTATGACCCAAACAGATTTTTTCCAGATGTCTTAGAAACTTCTAAGCTGAAGTGACAACAACATAGACTTTGTCTGTCTTCTTACCCCCTTAAAGGATTTAAGTAAAATTATACAAATGTGTTCGACTGATTAAAAATATACTATTTATTTATGCAGCTGAGGATAGCTCTGCATTTAAATCGATGTAATGATTGCCTTGATCAATTAAATGGAACCGCTTGAAACGGTCGTACTGCATCACCCCTGGGTATCCTGTTGCTTATTTTGATTTTTATTCATCTTATTTTGAAGTTGTACGGATAATACCGCACTAAATTTTAGTGCTTCAACTTAGTGTGTGTTTGTATGTGTGTGCGTGCGTACTTATTTTATCGCCACGAAAAGATGACAGGCTTAGTCAATCTCGGCGAAATCTGAACTCCGAACGTAAAAAACCGGAAGAGATGCCATTTAGCATTTTGTCCAGCCTGCTAACAATTCTATTTGTTTGCCACTTTAGATAAAGGAAGGGAAAACAGCATGTAAAAAATAGGTTGAAAAAATTGCCCGTTGGGCTGGAACCCACATCGTCTATGATATTCATGGATTATTTGTATAAATGCATGTACATAAGCTAGTACATAGGTACGTACATATGTTTATTTGCTTGTCCTCTTTTTCATTTAGAATAAATTTTGACCAGCCACCAGTTTGGTAGCAAGGTTAAACAGGAAAGCATCTTATTTTGTTCACCTTCCTTTAAATTTTAAGAATACCTTGCAGATTTTTATTGTCCCAGATATCATGATCATTGTATATATGAATTAAGTATATATGTATATGCATATTTATGTATATGTATATATATATATATATATTATATATATATATATATATATATATTATATATATATATATATATATGTATGTATGTATGTATGTATGTATTATACACGCATATATATACATATATGTATATATACATACATAGACAAATACATACATATTTATATATCTATATATCTATACATACACATGCATACATACATACATACATACATACATACATACATACACACACACACACACACACACACACACACATATATATATATATAATAGTATTACGTATGTATGTATATTTGCTTTGAAAATTGAAATAATAATTCACATTCATTCTTTCATAGATGCATACGCATAATTACATATACATCCAAACACCCATCCATAAGTACGCATGCATACATGCATACATACATGCACACACGCATACATACATGCACACACCACACACACACACACACACACATCAATACATACATACATCCGTCCAGCAATCCATCCGTCCATGCATGCATACATGCAAGCAAACATATAGACACAAAAATGCATACATACATACATACATACATACATACATACATACATACATACATGCATGCATACATACATACATACATACATACATACATACATACATACATCATACATACATACATACATACATACATACATACATACATACATACATACATACATACATACATATATACATAGAGGCATGAATACATATATACATACATGTTAAAAATCATATCAACGCATTTATACGGACACTCTGAGGCACCTATGCATACACGAATGAAACGGTAATACGATGCCAGATTCTCATATTCCGGCATAGGTCTTGCTTTAGCAGCTGCAGTTGAAGTCGTTCTCCTTGTTACTGTTGCCAAATTTCTATTGACAAGAACCTTGTCTCCCGCTGGAGACACCATTCTTTATTGTTGAAATTTGAATGATAATAATAATAATAATAATAATAATAATAATAATAATAATAATAATAAAATAATAATAGATAATAATATAATATAATAATAATATAATATATTATAATATATATATATATATATATATATATATATATACATATACATACATAGACAAAATATATATATATATATATATATACTTGCGTTCATATACAGTCATGTGTATAAAAATATCTGCGCATACATATCTGCATATGCGTGAGTGCTACGCATGTGTGTGTGTCTAACCATACGTGTATATATACATACATACATACATACATACATACATACATACATACATACATACATATATGCATACATACATACATATATAAGTGTGCGCGCTTGTATACACACACAAGCACATACTTAGGCTCAAACGTTCACATCTGTTTTCAGTAATTTACGTTATGAATACCAACACACACACACACACACACACACACACACACACACACCAC
>NC_043005.1:50536225-50555123 GCF_006345805.1 Octopus sinensis | reverse complement strand
CGTAAGTTGAATTTAACGTTAACGTCTTGTAAAGTTAGATTTATAAATCCTGAAATTGCAGAGCAATTCATTACTGGTCAGTTTAGTTTAAAGTTAAAGTAGCTGGCGCGTAATCACAGATATGTGAGTTCGAGTCACATGGCTGGCCAGTAACGAATTTTTTCTGGGATATATGTATAGTTTATCCTGTTCATGCATTATTATGCGTTTGAGAATAAATTATTTCTGCATCTTTCAATACATCTCAACGCTTCTAAAGCAAACTTTGTTTACTTTCATCGTAAGTTGAATATATATTGTTATATTTTGGGACGGTCGCTTTTTCTGCCAAATACAGAACACGCACTATTTATTTGTTCTTCACTAGTTTACTGTTCATTATTTTATCTCATGTCCATCGTCTGGAAATCTTTCGTTAGACATATGTGACCTCTTCAGTGAACTTTTCTGTCCACGTGCATCCTCCTGCTCCGCTTAGTCCTTTCAAATACAGTGTGTCTAAGCAATAGACAGGGCTCCTTCTTTCAAGACGATTGTGTATCATTCGTGTGTATCTGGCTGCAAAATCTAATCTTTTAATTAACCGGATAAAGGAGCTTCCTCCTTGGTGCTGTTGATGATGTTGACAGTGGAGGTGATGTTGATTGTGTTGTTATTAATGGTAGTGGTGTTAGTCGTACTGTTAGTGTTCCATTTTTTAGGCTCGTGAGTATTGATGAGTTGATCCACAATCTGATACTTAAAGGCCCTCAACTGTTCAACGGCCTACCTAAAGGAATCAGAAAAACAAAATGAATCTCTACTGAATCATTGAAAAAGCATTGGATAAGCACTTAACGATTCCAGACATGCCAACCATTTGAGGATGCACTCAGGGAATATTAGCTGCTACCGACTAAATTATAGACTAACTTCCTGCCATAAACCGACAACAAAACCGATAAAAAATAAGTTAAGGCTGTGCTCCAGCATGGCCGCAGTCCAATGACTGAAACCATTAAAAGAATGAAAGAATGAAGAATCTCATCTTTTATTCTGGCGCAATGTACGTAGGACTAGATTATCCAATATTTCCTTCCTTCTTTAAGACGTAAGGCTATGATTTGAGGGTGATTTGGGACCATTTTTAGCACGTCGCATGACTTCGAAGAAGTTCCGTTGTTAGCTTCTAGTTCAACATGGCTTGTCGGATGGTCGTTTGGTTAGTTGGCTGGCTGGTTGGTTGGTTGGTGATGAAAAAATGAGGCAAAAGAATAAAAACTGTTTATCCTTATTAAGCCTAACTATAGTTAAAAGAAGTTTTAGAAAGAAATCATTGAAATTTAGGACAATCAATTCCAAATACCCAGTTTTGGATAATGTGACTGTGCTAACAATAAAGATAATAATCGAAGATAAGAGATTTATAGCAATTACTTCGTCACAACCACGTACATAAAAATACAAGCACACATACACGCAGAGGAACAAACGTACTCACAAAAACGCAAGGCAGTATATTCAACACACACACATATATGTCGGCTTTACGCACGCATGCGCTCAGACAGACTTATTCACAAATTCCTTGAAGTGAAACTCCCTTTACAAAATTAAATAAATATAGAATTGAAATAACAAGGGAATTGCAACAGCAGAAATATCAAATTATACAATTACTGCTTGAAGTAACTAGAATCAAATTGAAACAGTCAAGCGTAGCTTCAGCCAATCAAAATGCTGCAAATGTTTTTCCGCCATTATTGTTGAGAAGAACGTAAGAGAAAGAAGGCAATGATATGGTGTAGCAATGGAACTTCTTTTAGGTACTTCAGTCTAAGCATGTGAATATATAAACACACAAACACGCGCACGCATACGTGCAATGTTGTGAAATGAATATATATATATATATATATAATATATATATATATGTGCGTGTGTGTGGTGCTTCTATGTGTATATATTATATATATAATATGTATACGTATGTGCATATATATATATATACTATGTGCAAATATATATATATATACATATATATATATATATATATAATAATATATAGATATATATATATATGTATAATATATAATATATATATTATATATATATTATATATATACGTATATATATATGCACATAATGTATATATGTGCGTGTATATATTATACATATAATATTATATGCGTGTATGTGCGTGTATTATATATATAATATATATATATATATATATATGCGTGTATATATGTAGATAAGTATAAAAATGTATATATATAAATATATATATTTATATATATATACATATATGTATATGCATACATACACAATGTGTGTGTATGAGTGTGTATGTGTATATACACATCCGTGAATGCGTGTGTTTGTACATCTGTCTATAAACGATATCATATTATATATCAAAATAATATCATAATAAATATGCAAAAATATACGTTGTATTACGAAAGCGTCGAAAAGGAATTGGTTTTAAAATGGCTAGAATTATATCAATATGTTGATAAAGAACAAACTGCAAGTTTACATAAAAGAATTTTGATATTTCTATTAATACATCTGCAACTTCTTCCTCGTCTTTTGTTGATTCTCTACAGCTTCGTCGTCATTAACTTTCGTTGTTGTTGTTGTTGTTGTTGTTATTGTTGTTATTGTTGTTGTTGCTGTGGCTGTTCTACACGATGTTATTGTTGCTCTTTTCTTTTCTCTCTTATTCTCTCGTTTTCCTCCCCTTCCTCCTTCTCCTCCTTATTCATTTGTCGCAGAAACAACGTATTTTGATATCGTCTGCTTCTTTTACCAGAGAAACGTTCGTATAATATTCAAGATTTAATTTTACTTTCTTCCTCTTAGTTTTCACTCTATATTTCTGTCTATTTCTCCTTTGCACTTATCTACCAACCATTTCATCATTTTTCTCTCTCTCTCTCTTTCTCTCTCTCTCTCTCTCTCTCCCTGGTATTCTCTCTCTGTCTCTGCCTTTCTCTCTCTCCTTCTCACCTGTTCTACTTCCTTTCGAGTAACCACGTTCCTAAGGTCAAACTGAAACTAAGACCAATGTAATTTTATGTACAATGTGTATATATATATATGTGTGTGTGTGTATATATACTATATATATATATATATATATATATATATATATATATGTATGTATGTGGTGTGTATGTGTGTGTATATATATATATATATATATATGTATGTATGTATGGATGTGTGTGTGTGCATGTGTATGTGTCTGTTTATCATTCTTAAAGCAGATATATTGTTGAAAATCTAGAAACTGCGATATCCTCGAGAAAGCAACTTTTATGGACATATAGTGTTACTCTTGGAGTTTCTATTCTTTCGACAGCTTATCAGTGAATTTGTGATATACAGCATGCTATTTTGAACTAGTACTGTTACCGTCGCTCGTAACGAAAATGTGTGTATCTGCATGTGTGTGTTTGTTTGTGCGTATGTATGTGTGAGTGTGTGTGTGTGTGTGTGGTGTGTGTGTGTGATTGTTTGTATTATTTAATAACCCTTGCTGCAGCAATTATTTTCAAATACAGTTAGCACTATTGTGACAGAAGCTGCTGTCGTTTTGTTCCTAGTAACAAACAACCTCAATTTCTCTCTCTGTCTGTCTCTCCATCTATCTATGACAATATGTTTGTGTATGTGTGTGGTATGTGTGCTTATGTGTATGCGTATCTGTATATATACATACTCACACACATATACACACAGAGAGAAAGAGAGAGACAGACAGTAGGCCAGTTTGCAAAGGCGTTAGAACGGTGGACAGAAAGCTTTGCTGTAACTGTTCTGCTCCCCGCGTTCCATGTTTAAAATTCTACCGAGGTCAATTTTATCTTTCATCCTTCCATGGTCGATAAGTAACGTACCAGTTCGCTACTGGACTCTATTCTTCTCTTTCTCTAAACTCTTTCTATTTATCTCTTTCACTGCTTTTTGTAGAAGGCGTTATAGCCAAACTTGGAGAATAATGTTCTTTCTGCTACGTTTAAAATATAGATAGATAGATAGATAGATAGATACATACATACATACATACATAATACATACATACATACATACATACATACATACATACATACATAATATCAAAAATGCCCATATCTCAACGTATGTAAGGATGGAGCCTCGGCGTCTCTTACAACTCTAGAAAGAAATTAACTGTCCATCGATATATAATATATAATATATATATATATATATAATATAATAATTATAATATATATATAATATTATATATATAATATATATATATACTAGCTGAATTACCCGGTAATACCCAGAAAAGCGGGGATTATTTCTAGCTTCCATTCCCATTACCCTGTTTCATACCCTATTCTGTTCCCTTTTCAGTCCCAGTTTTAGTTCCGCTCCCATTCTTATCCCCAATCTTATGTCAATATATAAATTTTAGGATCAATTAAGTGTAATTAAGCCATTAAGTATTTTATTTACATTTATGATAATAGTTTATTGTTAAAAATAGGTATTACAAACTATTAATACGATTAGTTGGGCGAACAAGGAATGCCCCTATGTTATTTTAACAAACGAATATGCATTTTAGTAAAATAAATGAGTTGACCGGTAATACCGGGAAAGCAGGGGTTATTCCCAGTTCTCGTTTACCATTACACTGCTCCAAATCCTATCCTGTTCTCTGTCCAGTTCCCGTTTTAGTTCCGCTCCCATTCCTATCCTCAATCTTATATCAATATATAAATTTTAGAATCAGTTAGGTGTAATTAAGCCATTAAATATTAGTTATCCCCTGTTCCGTTTACCATTACACTATTCCCTTTATATCCTGTTTCCTGTTCAGTTCCCGTCTTTATGCTCAACCCGTCGTTTATGGTAATAGTTTATTGCTAAAAATAGGTATTGCAAACTATTAATTCGATTAGTGGGCGAATAAGGAATGCCCCTATATTATTTTAACAAACGAATATGCATCTGAGTAAAATAAATTAGATAAATAGATAGATTTACAAATACATTGACAAATAGTCCGCGTACTGTAGCTGGCGTTGTCGCTTATCGCAGTTTGTGAACATATGCTACAGTCCCATCTCCTCCTTAGGGGGCCCATTATAGAATTTTATTGAAATCCAATTCGCCTATAATTCAACTGAATATTAGGAACAAATAAATAACAAAATCGGATTTAACGTGGATAATTTTTTGAATAAACTAAATTTGATAATTTTGACATAATTTTAAAATCTCACAATATGTGACAGCAACAGGGGAAGACTCTAGAAAAGTAGAGAGACAGACATTGATAGAACATGACACACACATACACAAATTTACAAACGTATACACAGATAATCCCGTATTTAAAATGGTGCATAGTTGGCATATGTATGTACGTATATATGTATATATATGTATGCGTGTGTGTTTGTGTGAGTGTTTCTTTGAGATGGACAGCAGAAAATTTACCTACCCCTCTCTCCTTAAAGCTACGTATTCCTCTCACCCACCTTTTGTGTGTAGTGTGCGTTGTATCTATGTATTTACGAAAGAATGCATGCAACATCGCGCGTATATGACAGCTATATTAACGGTAACGTCTCATTGCCACTGTTATTCTCGCTTTCACTGATATAAGTCACCCTCACTCTGCTATTACCTTTACCCCGACTAATATTTTTGCAGCTTTCTCATTTTATCATATAATTCTCCCAACGCCTCTGGGGGCATTATAGATTTTTATTGAAATCCAAATAGCCTGTTATTGAACTGGATGTTAGTGTAACATGTATGCAAAATTTCGTGAATATTGGTTCCCTGGTTTGGGCACTAAGATGGTAAAAGACAGACAGAAATTGCCATTTATATATTACATGCATAAAGGGAAAAGACCCCACTTCGCTCATTGATGGCCATGGGATTGCACCTAGAAAGTTACCCTCTGATCCACAAGTTCGAGCAAGGTTGTTTATGAAAGACCAGCAGTCGCCTATGCATACAATCTTCTCTTCTCCATGCCACTGGGAAAGACAAAGGCTGATACAGCTTGGCACCAGTGACTTTGCAACTCATTTCTATAGCTGAGTGAATAGGAACAACGTGAAATAACATGTCCTGCTCAAGAACATAGCACACAGCCCGATCCGGGGCTCGAACACGCTACCTAATTGTGAGATCGACATTATACATACATACATACATACATACATACATACATACATACATACATACATACACATATATACATGTAGCCGTCATTACCAAATGCGTATGACATGGTAGCGTATACCATGCTAATTGTCTTAAGTGCCTATGTAGCTGTGAGGAGAATTAGATTCCCTATCGGCCGGCCCTCCCTCGACACAATGAAACATCCAGAATATCATAATTTGATGTAGAGGGTGCTGTCCCACTATAGACTCCTTATTCTATTCAGTTTAGTATACTTGATTCATGAGAAGGGAAGAGCTTCACTGAAGGAGAAAATTTGCTACCGTTTGGTTTAAGAATAACGCTCATGGTCGTGGGCCTCACTCACAAAACACTGAGCCACACGTCTACACGCGCACTAGTCTACCAACTTTTGTCGAATTGTTTTTGAATGGAATACATCGAAACAATAATGATCATAAGGAATATTCATATTAACTCTTTTACATGGAATTGTTTAGTAAAATATCAACCCAATAACTACGAATTTCTGCATTAAATCAATGTTTACTGATACAGCTATAATTTTGTTTTAATCAAGATTAAAGGCTGTGTGGTTAAATACAAACGTGTTGATTCCATCCTTTCATGTACCTGCCAAGACCTCTATTATGAATGTTCAGGACATCGAGTGAAAATTATATGAGGGATTTTTATCACACCATTTACAAAAAGACTGATTGAAAAGACAGCTGGTGATGCAACAGAAGTTTGTCTTCGGCGATTTATCAAACAAAAACAAAGGTTATAAAAGTAATTCTTCGTAATTATTCTGGCTCGGCGATTCGATATACCATCCTAAAGAGAAATGGAATATCAAGAGAAAGAAACGGAAGCAAATATTTTGAGCTCCGGATATCATTCTCTCCGATAGCATTTCATTATTCTGAATACCTTATCCTGTCTTCCATCAGGTAATATATGAGAAAATAAAATCTTCGTCTAGAAAGAATGTATGTCTAGTGCCATCTACAACAGTTTCAGATGGAACAATATTTGTAAGTGGAATTTCGTAGCCAGACACTGTGCGGAATCTCGTCATACTTATACATAAACGTGATATGTGTGAGACCGACTGTGAGATCCCGTCTCTTTGTGCTTGTGTTAGTCCGTGTGCACCTGTGTATGTCTGTGTGTGCGTGTATCGGCAAAATATATACAAGCCAGCAAGATAATTGCTGATAAGCCGCTGCAGACAAATCCTCCAATTCGTCGTGTGATGGTTATGCCTCCCGAATCGCAAATACACTCTCTGTTGCTCTCGACATCATGAAAGTAGCGACTATGAACCTGTAGATGAATCGCTGGAACCTATTAGTAAAGGATGCAGTTTACAAAATGTATGCTACACAGACACAAGCACAGGCACACACATACACACACGAACACATACGCACACACACACACACATACACACACAAACAAACAAATAGGCGCAGCGAAGTCTGTTGTGTATACGTATATTTGTTTGTATGTATGTAAATGTATATATGCATTTATGTATGTATGTATGTATGTATGTATATATATACGTGTGTCTGTGTTTGTCCCTCACCAATGCTTGACACTCGATGCTGGTTAGTTTATATGCCCCGTAACTTAGCAGTTCGATAGAATAATTACCAGGCTTAAAAACATAATTACGTACTGGGGACAACTTCTTCGACTAAATTCTTCAGTTCCAGCATGGCCGCGATCTAATGACTGAAATAACTGAAAAGATAAACGGTAAATATTAATAACACCTTACTAAGACAGAAACGGTTACATTACATAATACAGATTTAGGCATTCCCTTAAAAGTCGAAGTAGCCACGACTGAAACGCTTTTGACAACAGATATACCTGATGGGGCCTGACATAGGTCTCAACAAAAACCAAAACAAAAATAATACTAACAACGCTGGTATAACAGCACCCTTATATGAAAGAAAAAAGTAATAACCACGTAAAGCATATGGTAAATACCTTCCACAACCCGCTGCGAAAATGATTGCAATGTAACTAAGTACAAGTATTCTATGCATCAATAATATTTTGTACTCTGTGCTCGTTGCCATTTCGCGAGTTTGTCTTTGATTCTGACTGTTATATTTATTATTTCATATAATTTATTTTTTGTTCATTGTCGCTGTGGATTTCTTTCTTATTTAAAAATCACTTGATGACATGGATTTTTTTTTTCACGTGGAGTTTTAATTTTATTTTAGCTTTTATTTATTTATTTTTTACGTATTTCTTGCTAGAAAAGAATGTCTATACCCGGAATATTTACTCTTTAATGCGTCAACTATAACGTGATAAGAAACCTCATTTACTTTCAAACAAGCAGCCGAAGGCAAACAAAGTTAAGGCGGAAAAAAAAGTAGAAAAAGATACGAAGAATGAAGGTAATTGAAAAAGATAGAAGTTATAGGTAGATAGAGAGAGAGAGATATTATACGGAGAAAGCGATATATATATATATATATATATATATATATATATGATATATATATAGATATATATATATATATATATATATAATATATCTTATATCACGTATATACATATACAGATCGATCGATCGATAGATAGATAGATAGATAGGTAGATAGATAGATAGATAGATAGATAGATAGATAGATAGACAGAAGAGAGAGACAGTAAAAGAGAAAGAGAAGCATCCTTTAGTTCTACTGTCTGATGTTTTTACATAATCGTATGTAAAAATTATCATTACACACACAAGTAGAGACACAAACGCAGATGCAAAGTTCTGCAGGGTGTATATTCGTGTAACATGAAAGAAAAATGTCTGCTTTCATATATGTGCGTGGGTTTGAACACACTCACACGTACCTGCACGCACATGTATAAAATTACACATGCATATACGTGTGTTGCTTGTGGATGTATACATATAAGCATGTATATATACATATATACATGCATATCTATGTATGTATGGGACCTTGAAGACTGCTATAATGCAAGAAAGTATACTAGTCCCTTAATATTTTATATTCAATATTTCATCTATTCAATAAGACAATCAATACTTCATTTTATTTTACTATATATATATATTATTTATACTATATATTCTACATTAATATTATAAAGAATATAAATAAAACATAAAAAACAGAGTTGGAATTTCTTTGAATAATATACATCCATATATATATATATGTGTGTGTGTGTGTGTGTGTTCGTGTATATGTACATATATGTGAGTGTGTGAATATATATATATATACACACGCGCACATATACTATATGTATATATATATATATATTATATATATATATATGTGTGTGTGTGTGTGTGTGTATACATTTAAGCCTAGTATTTATTCTATCGATCACTTTTTGGCGAACTGCTAAGTGACAGGGACGTGAACGCATCAACATCAGTTGTCAAGAGATGGTGTGAGGACAAGCAGGCAAAAATAGCAAATACACACACACACATATATATACGACAGGCTTCTTTCAGTCACAGTCTACCAAACCCATTCACAAGGCTTCGATCGACCCGAGGCTTATAGAAGAAGACGCTTGCTCAAGGTACCACGCACATGTATGTGTATATATATCTCTCTCTCATATAAAAAACGCAGTTTGTCTGTGCGTTTTTCTGTGTGTCTGTTTTCTCGTACCCTCCCCTGACCACGGCTTTCCACCGATTCTGATGAAACTTGACACACACATACCCAATGTCATAATTCAAACTAACGCAGCGAAAATTTTGAAAAGTTCCCCCAGTTCTGAAAAAAATCGATAAATTCGCTGGTTTCGGAATCAAAAAATAAACACACAGACTGTCTAGGGGACGCAACTCAACCTGGTTTTTTTACTCTCAAAAAAAAATTTACTCTATCATTTTTTTTCTATTTTGTGCTATTTTTGGCTATAACTCTCTAAAAATGCTTTATAGTTATTTCCCTTACAAACCTAGCAACGCCGGCGATAACTGGCTAGTTATATATATATGCATCTCTAAATATATCTTAATTTTATGTCCCTTTATGTGTGTACGCGCACGTTTATATGGAGAGATAGATTCCTTTCTACTCTAGGCACAAGACCTAAAATTTCGGGGGAAGGGAATAGTCGATTATATCGACCCCAGTGTTTCATTGGTACTTATTTTATGAACCCCAAAAGGATGAAAGGCAAATTCAACCTCGGTGGAATTTGAATTCAAAATGTAAAGACAGACGAAATGCTGCTAAGCATTTTGCCCGGCATGGTAACGATTCTGCCAGCTCGCCGCCTTTTACGGAGAATCAGTCTGATAAATGGATTATGTATTCGATAGACAAGTAAATATATCCGTTGCATATGAGTGGGTGTTCTCACACTTCGTTATTCTTTATGATTCTCTAAAAATGAAAGACGCATCAGGCGCTCAGTTTCAATGTTTTAATGGAAGATTCATATTACTGTACGAAAATGTCTTAATTAAGTATTTCTTTCTTTATTTATGAAATTGAAATAATGATAATAAATATGCACTTCTGAAAAATGAAATATAAAAGTTAATACAATATATATGAAACATTTTCTGCATTTGCTGTATAGTAAACTAATTAGTTAATTAGAAATATTACTGGTTACACATTGATTGTATAATTGTATATCGTGTACCGACTCCATCGTCACGTTACACAGATGAGAGTGCTTTAGTGCCTCGGGGTTATGGAGGTACATATAGCCAAAAGAGTATACAAACTTGTTGTCATATATATATATATATATATATATATATATATATATATATATTATATATATACATACACAACATACACACGTGTGCATATGTAAAGGCATAAGTATCTAAGTATACTGTATATATAATATATATATATATATATATATGTATGTGTGTGTGAGTGTGTGTGTGTGTATGTATGTATATATAGACACACTCGAGCACATGGCATATATATGTATATATGTACATATATATATATAATATTATATATATATATATATATATATATATATACAAACGTATATTTATTCATATACGTATGCGTAACAATGTGAGTATTGTATGTGCATGCATATATAGATATATATATATTATATATATATATATAAGTATCAATGTGCAAGTAAGCTCGTGCACAGTCACATACACACACAGACACATGTACGTGTGATGCTATATACGTTGGTTTGTAATTTTCTGTCCATGCACTTGTATGGATGTGTATAGGCATATGTGTGTGTATGAATGTAATTTCTCTCACACACACGCACACACACACACACAACACACACACACACACACACACACACATTTTGGTAACACTTTATTTATTCATGTTTCTTTTCTCATTATTAGATAATATTCAATAATCATCAATATTTTTCTAATTATAGCACATATCGCTCTGTACATTACTCAAACTTCACCAACCATCATTTTAGTATGTGTATACTCCATTTGACTGTGTGCATATGTCTGTGTATATGTGTAAGTGTTTGTGTGCGTGTAAATATATCCATATATATGTATGTGTGTATATATATATGTGTGTGTATATATATATATATATATATATATATATTATATATATATATACATATACATATATATGTGTGTATATATATATATATGTGTGTGTATATATATATATATATATATATATATTATATATATATACATATACATATATATATGTGTATATATATATGTGTATATATACGTATATATATGTATATATGTGTGTGTGTATATATATAGAGAGAATCGTAAATTGTCATATTGCCAAAGAAAGTGCGTAAACGTTCACTATAAAACTATATACCCCAAGTTTTGCATCAGAAACTGATCGAATGTGGTCGTTTAATCTGTTTCGAAGTAGCAGGTAAACCTATATCTAATCTCGTCCAATGATGCTTAAAACAATTTAGAATACTCATGCCATTGAAGTTCTGGCTATGAGGCAGGAAGCTTGTGTCACAATCACATGGGTCTGGTTTCAGTCCTACTGCGTGGATCCTTGAGCAAGTGTCTTCTGCTATAGCATCGGGTCGACCAAATTCTTGTGAGTGGATTTGGTCGACGGAAACTGAAATAACCCCGTCATCTATATAAGTGTTCGCGTGCGCATGTGTGTATGTGTGTGTGTATGTGTGTGTGCATGTGTCTTTGTGTTTGTGTTTGTCCGCCCATCTGACTTGCCATTCCGGTGTTTGTTTGTTTACGTTCCCAGTAACCTCGTGACTCGGCATAAAGAGAACGACAGAATAAATATCAGGGTTTAAAAATATGTACCGGGATCAATTTATACGACTAAACCCTTAAAGACGATGTCCCTGCATGGCCGCAGTCCAATTGACTGAAACAAAGAAAAGATAAAATACGAAAGTTATACAAACAATAAGAACGATGTGGTTAGAATATTAGATCCTCACTGTACGCCATCCATGTTCAGTTGAACATTGAAGAAGAAGGACAGCATAAAGTTACTAGCTGTGTTACTAGTGATAACATTTTGATGAAGGACGACCATCTCGTGGCTTTGTACCATACAACAAACTAGGTGACAAACCTCTTGTCCATAATGCGTCTTCGCGTTTATGTCCCGAACTAAAAGTTTTAATCTAAGACATTCGCTGGATATAATATGTATTGATTACAAAATGCATTTATATCTGACCAGTTTCTAAGAATTTTATGCAGCACAGTTATTTTTTTATAAATGGAAATTCGCTACGGGTTGAGCCAAGAGCAGGAGAAATTTCAGAGGAAGAACTATCAAACAAATATTTCGGCCCGTTTGTTCCCGATATTCGAAGGGAACAGGGCCTACCTAGGTCATGACTCCTAAGTGTACTCTTGGTGTTTTTGAAATATCACCTTTTGTGGGAATTAGGCACAGAGCCTTGAGGTGGTCTCATTTCTTTTAACTGTAGTTTTTATCGCTCAGTTACAACTACCACCGCAAAAACTGGCACTGCGCATCTATTTCAATATAATTTCAATATAACTTGATTTCCTTCATACTAGATTTAGCACCTTGCAGTTTCCTTTTCCAGCTCTAGCTATTATATTCTTTGTTCTTTTATTCTTTTATTCTTTTACTTGTTTCAGTCATTTGACTGCGGCCATGCTGGAGCACCGCCTTTAGTCGAGCAAATCGACCCCGGGACTTATTCTTTGTAAGCCCAGTACTTATTCTATCGGTCTCTTTTTGCCGAACCGCTAAGTGATGGGGACGTAAACACACCAGTGTCGGTTGTCAAGCAATGCTAGGGGGACAAACACAGACACACAAACACACACACATGTATATATATATATATACATATATACGACAGGCTTCTTTCAGTTTCCGTCTACCAAATCCACTCACAAGGCATTGGTGGTGCTCAAGATGCCACGCAGTGGGACTGAACCCGGAACCATGTGGTTGGTTAGCAAGCTACTTACCACACAGCCACTCCTATTATTATTATTATTATTATTATTATTATTATTTTTTGCCCATAACCATATTGAGCTCTGCCCTGCTGCCTCTGGCCGACGTTTCATTGTCCCTATTCTTTTTCCTACCTTTGATTTGAAGCTGACCTAGTAGCTAGCAATTTGAGTCCTTAGATGCTGTAAGAAAATGTTTTAACAATTTCACTGCTTGCTCTAAACGGCAACAATTAACTATGAAAAAAGACGATGATAACCTTTAGACTAAAGTGATGTCAAGTGTTCATATCATCGAACCTTTTGAGAAAGAAAATAATATCAGTGGGATCAATTAACACTGCAACAGCAAGCAAAAATGCCTAACTTCATAAATAATCTTTTTCCGGTGATGGAAAAAACGAGGGGGCACATTTTAATACTCTTCAAAAGTACGGGTTATCGCACCTTGAAGTTGGTATAATTATCTGCAAAAGCACAATGTCATCAACAATCAGTCATTTTTTCCATAATTTATCTGTTATTTGTTTCACTCCGGACGGCAGTTGTAAGCAGCAATACTCGCGAGATAATAGCAATCGGTTTGAATACCAATCTATTTGAACATCATTATATATTGCTGTGCTTTTTTAGACTTCGATTCAATATAGTGTGTTGAATTCTTTGTAATTTTGGCACAAGATCAGCAGTTCTGAGGGGAAAGGGAAAGACGATTCAATCGACCTCAGTGCTCAAATGATACTTTCTTTTATCGATTCTGAAAGGAAATAATGCGAAGTTGACATCAGTGTAATTTTTGAGCTCAGAAAATAATGAATTGGAAGAAATGCCGTAAGCATTTTTGTCCAGCGATCTATCGATTCTGCCAGCTCGCCGCCTTCGTGGTGTGGTAATAATCCTTTATTATACAGGGAGAAGGCCTGAAATTTTGTGGGAAGGGCTAGTTGATTAAGTCGACCCCAGTACCTGACTGTTTCTTCTTTCTTTATCGACTCCGAAAGGATGAAAGGCAAACTCGACCTCGGTGGAATTTGAGCTCAGAATGTAAAGATAGACGCAATACTTATTTCTTTACTACCCACAAGAGGCTAAACATAGAGTGGACAAACAAGGACAGACATAGGGATTAAGTCGATTACATTGACCCCAGAGCGTAACTAGTACTTAATTTATCGACCCCGAAAGGATGAAAGGCAAAGTCGACCTCGGCGGAATTTGAACTCGCAACGTAACGGCAGACGAAATACCGCTAAGCATTTCGCCCGGCGTGCTAACGTTTTTGCCCACACGCCGCCTGTTCGTGATGTGGTTATAATAATATCAAATTCTAGAACAAGACTGGCAATTTCAGGAGAGAAAAATAAGTCGATATAGACCCCAGCGTACAACTGGTACTTATTTTATCGATCCCGAAATGACGAACTGCAAAGTCGACCCCGACAGAACCTAAAGTCAGAAGAAATGTCGTTAAGCATTCGTCCGGCGCTGTACGATTCTGCTACCTCACTGCCATTTTGTGACGTGATAATAGCGAAAGTATTTTCCATCAAGATGTTATCGAAATACTGGGAGCTGGTTAACGCCACCATCACCGCCACAAATAGAGAAGGTTTGAATTAAACAGATGTGTGGTGCGAATCTTCAACAGTAAAGAAGCACCAAAATATAGACAAGAATGGGTTAAAGAATATAGAATACATGATGAGGTCAAACTCCGACAGCAGGAAACATTGTAGATAGGTAAGTAGGAAGGCAGGCAATCAGGCAGCCAAGCAAAGGGATAGATAGATAGATAGATAGATAGATAGATAGATAGATAGACAGACAGACAGACAGACAGACAGACAGACAGACAGACAGACAGATAGACAGACAGACAGACAGACAGACAGACAGACAGACAGACAGACAGACAGACAGATAGATAGATAGATAGATAGATAGATAGATAGATAGATAGATAGATACATAGATACATAGATTCAAGATTACATGATCCGATGTGTCCCCTTTCTAAAAAAAAAACTGTGAATTGAGGGAGATTTGTAGCAGTTTTTCTCGATGGTACAGAAATCGCAATTTCGTTCATGGTTTCGATTCGATCCCAGTACAAATTATACCACACCTATTGTACTTGCTTATGAATTATAAATGTAACCAGTGTATTACATATTTCCCAAATACGGTGAAAATATCAGGCTAATCATGGAGAACTTTTATTTTGCTTAAAGCGGGTGTTGAAACTTGTTTCGTAGACAAGAATTGCTAAGAGCTTCAAAGATTATTTATATGTATGCGTGCGAGTGTGTGTGTGTGGTGGGTATATAGATATATATGTACGTATGTATACAGGTATGTATGTTTGTATGCTTATATGTATGTATGTATACATGCATCGATATGTGTATGTGTGAGCATATGTTTGTGTATGTATATATATATATATATATATATATATATATATATATATATGCATATGTGTATACACGCGCCACGCGCATACAAATATACACACACGTATATAAAGCAGAGAAAATTGGATAAGAAGGATGAAAGGCAGGATAATGAGGATAACGTGAGAAGGAATTATAAGAGGGGATGTCTTTAGATAGCCGGAAAGCCAGAAACAAGACAGAGAGAAGAAGACAGACAGACAGACAGGCAGAGACACAGAGTGAGAGATAAAAACAAAGACAAAGAGAGACAGAGAGTGTGTATGCGTGTGTGAGAGAGAGAGAGAGTGAACGAGAGGGAAACAGTAAGAGAGACAGGCAGACAATGTGAGAGACAGAGATAGTGACACGGTGAAAAGGAAAACGAAGGGAAACGATGGAAAATAGAAGTAACAGTTTCCTATTGTTAGCGCATTGGCTTTCATAATCGATGGCTATCTTTGATGTCTGTGAAACTGTAAAAGAAAGAAAAAAAAATTCCTCTAAAGACAAACGATAAACATCAAAGCAATAATTAAAAACATGGAGAGAGATCTCGGCGACGGTAGTGATGGCGGTGCTGGCGGTAGTGGTAGAGATGGAAGAAGAAGAAGAAGAAGAAGAAGAAGAAGAAGAGAAGAAGAAGAAGAAGAAGAAGAACAACAACAACAACAACAACAACAACAACAATAACGACGACGACGACGACAACGGCAACAAAAAGAAGAACTTTTGCCAGATTGGCTGCTAACATTGCTCTTACATTATACAACAAGAATAATGATTTTCTGATGAAAAAATAAAGCAGAAAATTGGGTGGCACGTACGTATGTATGTATATACATACGTATGTATGTATGTATGTATGTATGTATGTATGTATGTATGTATGTACGTATTGATGTATCTACCTTCCTACCTACCTACGTATGTACATATTATGTATGCATCTATGTATGTATGTTTGTATATATGGTAACAGGGTAGTGAAGGAAAACTTTTTTTTTATCATTCTCTAAATCTTAAGAAGAAGATCAAGCTGATAACGTTATCATTTGTAGGGTACAAATTAAAGAGAAGCAATCTCTCTCCTTGAACCCAAATTCAACCATACTTTGCACCAGACGGGTTGCAATGTATCCTGCTGCTCCAATAATAATAGGTATGAAACTGAAAGTGTGTCTTGAGTACTTGAGTACTGTATTTGCAAACTCTTTATCAATGCTCAGTGGATGATTTCTGTAAGTATACATGAATGTAATTCCGTATATATATAATATATATATATATATATATATATATATATATGTACTAGCATTATGACCCGTCGTTGCCGGGTCATAGTGCTAGTGCATGTATATATGTGTATATATATATGTGTGTACATATTACATGTACATCTATATATATACATCTACACATAAAATACAAAATACAAAGTTATATCTTGATATCGCTAGTGATAACAATACTCAAAATATATAACAAACTGGAATTGTTAGCCCGTCTCTTGTAATTTCGATCAATTGTATCTTGCCCTCCCTCTTGTATAGAAGTGTGGCTACAATCCAGCCTACCTCTACTTCTGAGGTGAGGGGGGGGGGGCATTTTTAATTTTTATCCGGGACGTCCTACGTCCAAGATATAAAGGTAAAAATAAAATATTTCCACTTTGCAAGTTCGAGTCGAGTACTCCCTTGCACGCTCAGTTGACTCGAACCTTGCTTCTATTGTGGCGAATTTACCGCCTCTTGTTAGATACCTTTCATAGTCGCACCAAGACACTTTTCGAAGGTGCTTTCCTCCAGATGTTCAAATCTTTTTTCTTTACATTGTATACTTTATAGACAATAGTCTTTTCTTTAATTTATTTTTTTATTATTCATCTGGACTATTCCATTTCTGCACACTAATTTTATTTTTAATTTATTCCCATTCATGTGAAACCACTTATTCAAGTTCAAATCATTGATGCAATTTTATACCAATTGCTATTTTTACTTTTTTTTATGTTACGATTATATTATACTTTAGTTTGATTTTAATTATTACTTACTACATATAATTCAATTGTTATTATTATTTTTATAATTAAAGTGAAAGCATCTGACATAAAATAGAGAAATGTTTTTGTTTCACTTTTAACACGTAATACTGAAATAGTGGAGAAGATATGATATTGCTATGGGCTCGCTCTAGGCAAGAAGTTGAACATTTTTTTTGCCCATGAAACTACATGGACCCTAGTAAGGCATGTGTAAAATTTGAATGAAAATTGGTGTGTAGTTCTCAAGTTTTAGGGAACACACACACACACACACATTTCAGTTTTAGATATATATATATATATATATATATATATATATGTGTGGTGGTGTGTGTGTGTGTGTGAGTGTGTGTATACATATACACAGACACAGACGTGGAAGGGAACAACATGCATGTATAAGGAAACGACTGATATTCTGCAATAAGTAAATTGCATTTACATTCTCAGCATTGACCAACAAAGACCCTGGAATGAATTTATGTATGCATTTGCATGTATACATTCGTACGTATGCATGTATGCATATATATACGTGGTCTGATCAATAAGTATCCGGAATGTTGCCATATTAACGACGCTAAAGCATGCAGAGTAAAGCCGTTTGGCACACATTGGCCTTGGGCGTTGCAATGTATGTGCACAAAGTTTTAACATTCTAGCTCACAGCCGCTGTTTACAATTGTGCTTGGAAAGAAAGTGTGGAACGTGTGATCGTTGCATTGACCAAAACAGAGAAAGTTGATCAGAGAATCTGCATCAGATTTTCCCAAAAGCTTGGCGATACCTGTTGAG